>NW_026290133.1:57500-79041 GCF_023373465.1 Oncorhynchus keta
TGAGCCTGTAATCTGCCTGTGTGTAGCTGGTGTGGAGGAGTCAGGCGCAGGACAGCAGAAATTAGTAAGGAACGTAATTTACTCAAAGAATCAATAAATACAACACGAATAACGAGCCCACAATAATGGACCGTATACATACAAACAATCACTCTCAAAACACCATGGGGGAACAGAGGGTTAAATAATGAACAAGTAATTGGGGAATTGAAACCAGGTGTGTAAAACAAAGACAAAACAAATGGAAAATGAAAAGTGGATCGTCGATGGCTGGAAGGCCGGTGACGTCGACCGCCGAACGCCGCCCGAACAAGGAGAGGGACCAACTTCGGCGGAAGTCGTGACAGAGCCGTTGAATTGCAACTCTACTTTGTCTCTATACTGACACTTCGCTTGCCTTTGATACCATTTGTTTTAAACCAGTCATTGCCATTGACAAGCATACTCATAACATGATGCAACCACCAGCAAGCTTGAAAATATAAAGAGTGGTACTCAGTGTTGTGTTGGATTTGCCCAAAACATAAGGCTTTTTATTCAGGACATAAAGTTCATTTCTTTGCCACATGTTTTGCCGTTTTACTTTAGTGCCTTATTGCAAACAGGATGCAAGTTTTGTAATATTTGCATTCTGTTCTTTTCACTGTGTTAATTAGGTTAGTACTGTGGAGTAACTACATCGTTGGTGATCCAACCTCCTATCACAGCCATTAAACTCTCTTACTGTTTTAAAGTCACCATTGGCCTCATGGTGAAATCCCTGAGCGGTTTCCTTCCTCTCCGACAACAAGGAAGGACGCCTGTATCTTCGTAGTGACTGGGTGTATTGATACACCATCCATGCTCAAAGGCGTATTCAATGTCCTTTTTGTTGTTGCCATCTACCTCTGTGAGGCATTGGAGTACCTCGCTGATCTTTGTGGTCTGATCTGTGCTTGAAATTCACTGCTGAACTGAGGGACCTTACAGATTATTGTATGTGTGGGGCACAGAGATGTGCTCCCAAGTGGCGCAGAGGTCTAAGGCACTGCGCCTCAGTGCTAGAGGTGTCACTCCAGACCCTGGTTCGATTTCAGGCTGTATCACAACCGGCCGTGATTAGGAGTCCCATAGGGTGGCACACAATTTTCCCAGCGTCGTTAAGGTTTGGCGGGTTAGGCCGTCATTGTAAATAAGAATTTGTTCTTAATTGGCTAGTTAGTTAATCGGCTAGTTAGTTAATTGACTAGTTAAATATAGGTTCAATAAAGAAAATGTGGCAGTCATTCAGAAATCATGTTAATCACTATTAACACACAGAGTCCATGCAACATACTATGTGATTTGTTAAGCACATTTTACTCCTGAACTTAAGGCTTGACATTTTATTTTATATTATTTAACTAGGCAAGTCAGTTAAGAACAAATTCTTGTTTACAATGACGGACTACCCGGCCAAACCCGGACGACGCTGGACCGATTGTGTGCCGCCCTATCGGACTCCCAATCATGGAAATATGTGATACAGAATGGATTCAAACCGGGGACTGTAGTGACGGAACGCTGTGCACCTCGGGAGCCCAGCAGGGTTGCATACTTATTCACATTTCAGCCTTTTCAGTTTTTAATTCATTTGTAAAAAAACTAAAACATTCCACTTTGACATTATGGGGTCCGAAAAACAAAATGTGGAGAAAGTCAAGGGGTGTGAAAACTGTGAAAACACTGTGAATACTCTGTGAAAACACTGTGAATACTCTGTGAAAACACTGTGAATACTCTGTGAAAACACTGGAAATGGGGAAGTAACTGGAAATGAACACCTCCAAAGATACACAGGACTATAATAAAGAACTCAACAGAAAGGCATGGGGGGGGATGTAAATGAAGAAACTAAAACAAGACAGAGAGCAAGTTAGAACAGAGGGAAGAAGAGAAGGAGAAAGACAAATCTGGTCAGCTGTGTTAAACAGTAATTATTGGGCTTCGCCAAATTCCTCCGCCTTTGTTTGACCAATGGAAAAAGAAATAGGGTGTGATGCCCACTGATTGGTCACGTTTTTGTTTTGTTACCGGGCTGAAAATAGAAAACAGAAATAATGAAGAGATGGCAAAAACATGTGCCTGCCTCATTCCACCGTGGTTTTGGGTGAAGACTGAAATCACGGACAATGTGGCTGAAGCATTTTTCTGGGCCCATGATGTCATGCTTGTGCCATACTGAGAAAAGCCTTGGGATTAAAGAAACAGGGATATAGGATGCATGAAACCACAACAGGAAAAAAATGAGTGACTGGAATAGGTCGTTTTCTGCTGAGCGGAAGGGTATAGTGGACACTGTATCAAGTGCTCTACCTGTGAGTGCTCTATAGTTGTTGTGAGTGCTCTTTACCTGTGATTGCTCTCTATCTGTGAATGATCTATCTGTGAATGATCTATCTGTGAATGCTATATGTGAATGCTCTCTACCTGTGAGGGCTCTATGAGTGCTCTCTATGTGAATGCTCTCTACCTGTGAGTGCTCTATCTGCGAATGCTCTACCTGTGAGTGCTCTACCTGTGAATGATCACTACCTGTGAGTGCTCCATCTATGAATGCTCTACCTGTTAGTGCGCTACATGTGAATGCTCTCTATCTGAGAGTGCTCTACCTGTTGGTGCTCTATATGTGAATGCTCTCTACCTGTGAGTGCTCTGCCTGTGAGTGCTCTCTACCTGTTCGTACTCTCTGTGAATGCTCTCTACCTGTGTGTGCTCTATCTGTGAATGCTCTACCTGTTAGAGAGCATTCACATATAGAGCACTAACAGGTAGAACATTCACAGAGAGCACTAACAGGTAGAGAGCATTCACATATAGAGTACTACCCATGAGTGCTCTATCTGTGAATGCTCTCTACCTGTTAGTGCTCTATATGTGAATTCTCTCCACCTGTTAGTGCTCTATATGTGAATTCTCTCTACATGTTAGTGCTCTATATGTGAATACTCTCTACCTGTTAGTGCTCTCTGTGAGTGCTCTATCTGTAAATGCTCTACCTGTTAGAGAGCATTCACAGATAGAGCACTCATGGGTAGTACTCTATATGTGAATGCTCTCTACCTGTGAGTGCTCTATTTTGAAATGAAGGTACCTCCTGAAGTACATACTCCCCATCACCATTCTGGTCTCATTATTTAGTCTTCTGTTAGGGTGGCAGTATTTAATGAGGCACAATCAAGATAATATTCCACTCTCAGCTTGTTCTTTTCATACATCTCAGCTTGTTCTTTTCATACATCTCAGCTTGTTCTATTCACACATCTCAGCTTGTTCTTTTCACACATCTCAGCTTGTTCTTTTCATACATCTCAGCTTGTTCTTTTCATACATCTCAGCTTGTTATTTTCATACATCTCAGCTTGTTCTTTTCATACATCTCAGCTTGTTCTTTTCATACATCTCAGCTTGTTCTTTTCATACATCTCATACAGCTTGTTCTATTCATACATCTCAGCTTGTTCTTTTCATACATCTCAGCTTGTTATTTTCATACATCTCAGCTTGTTCTTTTCATACATCTCAGCTTGTTATTTTCATACATCTCAGCTTGTTCTTTTCATACATCTCAGCTTGTTCTTTTCATACATCTCAGCTTGTTCTTTTCACACATCTCAGCTTGTTCTATTCATACATCTCAGCTTGTTATTTTCATACATCTCAGCTTGTTCTTTTCATACATCTCAGCTTGTTCTTTTCATACATCTCAGCTTGTTCTATTCATACATCTCAGCTTGTTCTATTCATACATCTCAGCTTGTTCTTTTCATACATCTCAGCTTGTTCTTTTCACACATCTCAGCTTGTTCTTTTCATACATCTCAGCTTGTTCTTTTCATACATCTCAGCTTGTTCTTTTCATACATCTCAGCTTGTTCTTTTCATACATCTCAGCTTGTTCTTTTCATACATCTCAGCTTGTTCTTTTCATACATCTCAGCTTGTTCTTTTCATACATCTCAGCTTGTTCTTTTCATACATCTCAGCTTGTTCTTTTCATACATCTCAGCTTGTTCTTTTCATACATCTCAGCTTGTTCTATTCATACATCTCAGCTTGTTCTATTCATACATCTCAGCTTGTTCTATTCATACATCTCAGCTTGTTATTTTCATACATCTCAGCTTGTTATTTTCATACATCTCAGCTTGTTCTATTCACACATCTCAGCTTGTTCTTTTCATACATCTCAGCTTGTTATTTTCATACATCTCAGCTTGTTCTATTCATACATCTCAGCTTGTTCTATTCACACATCTCAGCTTGTTCTTTTCATACATCTCAGCTTGTTCTTTTCATACATCTCAGCTTGTTCTTTTCACACATCTCAGCTTGTTCTATTCATACATCTCAGCTTGTTCTATTCACACATCTCAGCTTGTTCTTTTCATACATCTCAACTTGTTCTATTCACACATCTCAGCTTGTTCTATTCACACATCTCAGCTTGTTCTATTCACACATCTCAGCTTGTTCTATTCACACATCTCATACATCTCAGCTTGTTCTTTTCATACATCTCAGCTTGTTCTTTTCATACATCTCAGCTTGTTCTTTTCATACATCTCAGCTTGTTCTTTTCATACATCTCAGCTTGTTCTTTTCACACATCTCAGCTTGTTCTTTTCATACACATCTCAGCTTGTTCTTTTCATACATCTCAGCTTGTTCTTTTCATACATCTCAGCTTGTTCTTTTCATACATCTCAGCTTGTTCTTTTCATACATCTCAGCTTGTTCTTTTCATACATCTCAGCTTGTTCTTTTCATACATCTCAGCTTGTTCTTTTCATACATCTCAGCTTGTTCTTTTCATACATCTCAGCTTGTTCTTTTCATACATCTCAGCTTGTTCTTTTCACACATCTCAGCTTGTTCTTTTCATACATCTCAGCTTGTTCTTTTCATACATCTCAGCTTGTTCTTTTCATACATCTCAGCTTGTTCTTTTCATACATCTCAGCTTGTTCTTTTCACACATCTCAGCTAGTTCTTTTCATACATCTCAGCTTGTTCTTTTCATACATCTCAGCTAGTTCTTTTCATACATCTCAGCTTGTTCTTTTCATACATCTCAGCTTGTTCTTTTCATACATCTCAGCTTGTTCTTTTCATACATCTCAGCTTGTTCTATTCACACATCTCAGCTTGTTATTTTCATACATCTCAGCTTGTTCTTTTCATACATCTCAGCTTGTTCTATTCACACATCTCAGCTTGTTCTATTCACACATCTCAGCTTGTTCTTTTCATACATCTCAGCTTGTTCTTTTCATACATCTCAGCTTGTTCTTTTCATACATCTCAGCTTGTTCTTTTCATACATCTCAGCTTGTTCTTTTCATACATCTCAGCTTGTTCTATTCACACATCTCAGCTTGTTCTTTTCATACATCTCAGCTTGTTCTTTTCATACATCTCAGCTTGTTCTTTTCATACATCTCAGCTTGTTCTATTCATACATCTCAGCTTGTTCTTTTCATACATCTCAGCTTGTTCTTTTCACACATCTCAGCTTGTTCTTTTCACACATCTCAGCTAGTTCTTTTCACACATCTCAGCTTGTTCTTTTCACACATCTCAGCTTGTTCTTTTCACACATCTCAGCTTGTTCTATTCACACATCTCAGCTTGTTCTATTCATACATCTCAGCTTGTTCTATTCACACATCTCAGCTTGTTCTTTTCATACATCTCAGCTTGTTCTTTTCATACATCTCAGCTTGTTCTATTCACACATCTCAGCTTGTTCTATTCACACATCTCAGCTTGTTATTTTCATACATCTCAGCTTGTTCTTTTCATACATCTCAGCTTGTTCTATTCACACATCTCAGCTTGTTCTATTCACACATCTCAGCTTGTTCTTTTCACACATCTCAGCTTGTTCTTTTCATACATCTCAGCTTGTTCTATTCACACATCTCAGCTTGTTCTTTTCATACATCTCAGCTTGTTCTTTTCATACATCTCAGCTTGTTCTTTTCATACATCTCAGCTTGTTCTATTCACACATCTCAGCTTGTTCTTTTCATACATCTCAGCTTGTTCTTTTCACACATCTCAGCTTGTTCTTTTCACACATCTCAGCTTGTTCTTTTCATACATCTCAGCTTGTTCTATTCACACATCTCAGCTTGTTCTTTTCATACATCTCAGCTTGTTCTTTTCATACATCTCAGCTTGTTCTTTTCACACATCTCAGCTTGTTCTTTTCACACATCTCAGCTTGTTCTTTTCATACATCTCAGCTTGTTCTATTCACATCTCAGCTTGTTCTATTCACACATCTCAGCTTGTTCTTTTCATACATCTCAGCTTGTTCTATTCATACATCTCAGCTTGTTCTTTTCATACATCTCAGCTTGTTCTTTTCATACATCTCAGCTTGTTCTTTTCATACATCTCAGCTTGTTCTTTTCACACATCTCAGCTTGTTCTTTTCACACATCTCAGCTTGTTCTTTTCATACATCTCAGCTTGTTCTATTCATACATCTCAGCTTGTTCTTTTCATACATCTCAGCTTGTTCTTTTCACACATCTCAGCTTGTTCTTTTCATACATCTCAGCTTGTTCTATTCACACATCTCAGCTTGTTCTTTTCATACATCTCAGCTTGTTCTTTTCATACATCTCAGCTTGTTCTTTTCACACATCTCAGCTTGTTCTTTTCACACATCTCAGCTTGTTCTTTTCATACATCTCAGCTTGTTCTATTCATACATCTCAGCTTGTTCTTTTCATACATCTCAGCTTGTTCTTTTCATACATCTCAGCTTGTTCTATTCATACATCTCAGCTTGTTCTTTTCATACATCTCAGCTTGTTCTTTTCATACATCTCAGCTTGTTCTTTTCATACATCTCAGCTTGTTCTTTTCATACATCTCAGCTTGTTCTTTTCATACATCTCAGCTTGTTCTTTCATACATCTCAGCTTGTTCTTTTCATACATCTCAGCTTGTTCTTTTCATACATCTCAGCTTGTTCTTTTCACACATCTCAGCTTGTTCTTTTCATACATCTCAGCTTGTTCTTTTCATACATCTCAGCTTGTTCTTTTCATACATCTCAGCTTGTTCTTTTCATACATCTCAGCTTGTTCTTTTCATACATCTCAGCTTGTTCTTTTCATACATCTCAGCTTGTTCTTTTCATACATCTCAGCTTGTTCTTTTCATACATCTCAGCTTGTTCTTTTCATACATCTCAGCTTGTTCTTTTCATACATCTCAGCTTGTTCTTTTCATACATCTCAGCTTGTTCTTTTCATACATCTCAGCTTGTTCTTTTCATACATCTCAGCTTGTTCTATTCACACATCTCAGCTCGCGCAGTGTTTCTCTGACGACTGAGGAGGGGCGAGAAGCCAACCAGATACACATACAGTCTCTCACAGAGACATAGGAGAGACTATGTGATGTCACCAGGGTATAATTCCACTGGAGTGGCATGGTGACATCACTCACTGAGTGTGACAGAGACAAACACACAGAGAGCCTTGGAATTAGCATTAGTGGATAGGATATTCCCTCTCTAAACTACATGCAGTGGTGCCCATGCTCATCACAAGTCAGTTCTCCAGTTCTGCGGCAAGCCGGAGTACAACCTCTGATGTCACAATGGAAACAGAAGAGGGACACCAGAGGTGCATGTACCTCTTAGCAGCTTCTGTCAAGGACTTACAATGAGCTCAGGTTAGGAAATAATCAATGGCCCCATTGATAGATACACCATAAATACAGTGAGCTCCAAACGGATTGGGACAGTGACAATTTTGTGGTTGTTTTGACTCTGTATTGCAGCACTTTGGAATTGATATGAATTTGAGGTTTACGTGCAGACTGTCAGCTTTAATTTGAGGGGATTTTCATCCATATCAGGTGAACCGTTTGCTAATTTACAGCACTTTTCGCACATATTCCCCCATTAGGGGGGGACAAAAGTATTGGGACAAATTCACTTATACTGGATGTGTATTAACGTAGTCAAAAGTTTCGTATTTGGTCACATTTTTCTACCACATAATTACATCAAGCTTGTGACTCAACAAACTTGTTGGATGCATTTGCAGTTCGTTTTGTTTTTATTTCAGATTTTCTTATGTGCCCCCACCCAGAAAAGTGTAATTTTGGAGTCACTTTTATAGTAAATATGAATAGAATATGTTTCTAAACACTTCTACATTAATGTGGATGCGACCATGACTACGGAGAGTCCTCAATGAATCGTGAAAAATAACGAGTGAGAAAATTTGACACTAATTTCATTATTATTATTGTCATTATTAATAAATTATGAAGAGTGGAAAAAGTTACAAATATGAACAAGGCATTTGTAACATGTTTCAAGTGCTGAGGAAAAAGGCATATGGAATGAGAAACCGAGGCCCACACACACATTGAGGGACAGTGTTAAACATTTGGACTTTTCTCTTTAGCATTACAGACATAAACACAGGATCTATACGAACACCTTACGCTAGAAGAATTCAATACCTACGGAGATGGATTCCTGGCCAATTACACAAATTGTGTTAAATTCCGTGCCGAGAACGTAGCCACTGAAACTCAAATCACTTTAACCGCACAGACACGACTTTGAGGTGCAGACACTGATGGAGAAGGAGTACAAAGGTGAAAAACTCAGACTGTGAGAGCGAAGAAACGGTTAACGAGAGCCTGGAACAATCAGCATTTCCAGGGGAAAGTCCCACCCTCTGTGCGGTGAAGACTTCAGGGAGATTTATTTTTATTTTACCTTTATCCAAGATGGCGTAGCAGTAAGTCGTCCTGTCGTGTCGTGTCCCTTGTATATATCGTTTTTTTCTTCGTTTTTACATATTTTTCTTTGCATATCTTTAAAAACATTTTGCTAAACCTAAGCTTCCAAATACTCTCCTGCAACCCGCCTCACCCAATGTAGCTATTTTTCCTAAAGTATTTATATTTACGGAACCGGAACACCTCAACTGAAGCTACCCAGCTAACTACCAGCTATGCTAGCGGTCTTCAGCTAACCGGTCATCAGCTAACCTTTAGCTCGGAAAGCTCTCGCCAGCTCGAACAACGCGACTCGAACCAGAGCATAACGGACCTATTTATTTTTATCCCCGGGATTCCGCAAGCGGAACATTTTTCAGCTGGATCTTCACAACTAGCTATCTAGCTAAACCGCAACCCCGGATGATTACTCCTGGCTAGCGTTTCCACCCACTTAGCTCGAAGCTAGCCCGGCCAGAGCCCCTGTGCTACCACCGTAGCATACTCCTGGGCTACAATACCGGGCCCGACCGGTCTATCGATGTCACCGCATGAAGAGGAATAAACAGACTCACCCCATCGCGATGTCCCCCAAAGGCTAACTCTCTAGCCCTTGCTATCCCCTTGCTTGCTAATTCGGCCTGCTAACTGCTAGCTTGATTAGCCCCGGTCCGCTAACTGCTACCTTGTTTAGCCCTGGCCTACTAACTGTTAGCTTGTTAGCACAGGCCTGCTAACCGTCTGAATCGCCGCGTCCCAAACACTCACTGGACCCATATTTACTTTCTATCTCTTTTCGATTTTTAAATTGTTTATACATTCCGGAAACCTGCCTCACCCAATGTGATACGGAATCGCTATTATTTTAAAACACACTCAAGAACCTCCAGAAGCTAACCAGCTAACTAGCTACAAGCTATTTAGTCATTGTTAGTTTTTTTTACCTGGATAACACTCGCCAGTCCAGCTTCCCTGCCCCATCCACCGCTGCCCCCTGGACACTGATCACTTGGCTACATAGCTGATGCACGCTGGACTGTCCATTAATCACGGTACTCCATTCTGCTTGTTTGTTTTATCTGTCGGCCCCGTTGCCTAGTCAACGCCATTTTACCTGCTGTTGTTGTGCTAGCTGATTAGCTGTTGTTGTCTCACCTACTGTTTTAGCTAGCTTTCCCAATTCAACACCTGTGATTACTGTATGCCTCGCTGTATGTCTCTCTCAAATGTCAATATGCCTTGTATACTGTTGTTCAGGTTAGTTATCATTGTTTTAGTTCACAATGGAGCCCCTAGTTCCACTCTTCATACCCCTGATACCTCGTTTGTCCCACCTCCCACACATGCGGTGACCTCACCCATTACAACCAGCATGTCCAGAGATACAACCTCTCTCATCATCACCCAGTGACTGGGCTTACCTCCGCTGTACCCGCACCCCACCATACCCCTGTCTGCGCATTATGCCCTGAATATATTCTACCATGCCCAGAAACCTGCTCCTCTTATTCTCTGTCCCCAACGCTCTAGGCGACCAGTTTTGATAGCCTTTAGCCGCACCCTCATACTACTCCTTCTCTGTTCCGCGGGTGATGTGGAGGTAAACCCAGGCCTGCATGTCCCCAGGCACCCTCATTTGTTGACTTCTGTGATCGAAAAAGCCTTGGTTTCATGCATGTCAACATCAGAAGCCTCCTCCCTAAGTTTGTTTTACTCACTGCTTCAGCACACTCTGCTTACCCTGATGTCCTTGCCGTGTCTGAATCCTGGCTCAGGAAGGCCACCAAAAATTCAGAGATTTCCATACCCAACTATAACATCTTCCGTCAAGATAGAACTGCCAAGGGGAGGAGTTGCAGTCTACTGCAGAGATAGCCCCCCCCGCAGCTCCTCGCACAAGCCTCTCCAGGTTCTCCTTTACCCAAATCCAGATAACAGATGTTCTGAAAGAGCTGCAAAACCTGGACCTGTACAAATCAGCTGGGCTTGACAATCTGGACCCTCTATTTCTGAAACTATCCGCCGCCATTGTCGCAACCCCTATTACCAGCCTGTTCAACCTCTCTTTCATATCGTCTGAGATCCCCAAGGATTGGAAAGCTGCCGCAGTCATCCCCCTCTTCAAAGGGGAGACACCCTGGACCCAAACTGTTACAGACCTATATCCATCCTGCCCTGCCTATCTAAGGTCTTCGAAAGCCAAGTCAACAAACAGGTCACTGACCATCTCGAATCCCACCGTACCTTTTCCGCTGTGCAATCTGGTTTCCGAGCGGTCACGGGTGCACCTCAGCCACACTCAAGGTACTAAACGATATCATAACCGCCATCGATAAAAGACAGTACTGTGCAGCCGTCTTCATCGACCTTGCCAAGGCTTTCGACTCTGTCAATCACCATATTCTTATCGGCAGACTCAGTAGCCTCGGTTTTTCGGATGACTGCCTTGCCTGGTTCACCAATTACTTTGCAGACAGAGTTCAGTGTGTCAAATCGGAGGGCATGCTGTCCGGTCCTCTGGCAGTCTCTATGGGGGTGCCACAGGGTTCAATTCCCGGGCTGACGCTTTCTCTGTATATATCAATGATGTTGCTCTTGCTGCGGGCGATTCCCTGATCCACCTCTACGCAGACGACACCATTCTATATACTTTCGGCCCGTCATTGGACACTGTGCTATCTAACCTCCAAACGAGCTTCAATGCCATACAACACTCCTTCCGTGGCCTCCAACTGCTCTTAAACGCTAGTAAAACTAAATGCATGCTTTTCAACCGATCGCTGCCTGCACCCGCATGCCCGACTAGCATCACCACCCTGGATGGTTCCGACCTTGAATATGTGGACATCTATAAGTACCTAAGTGTCTGGCTAGACTGCAAACTCTCCTTCCAGACTCATATCAAACATCTCCAATCGAAAATCAAATCAAGAGTCGGCTTTCTATTCCGCAACAAAGCCTCCTTCACTCACGCCGCCAAGCTTACCCTAGTAAAACTGACTATCCTACTGATCCTCGACTTCAGCGATGTCATCTACAAAATTGCTTCCAACACTCTACTCAGCAAACTGGATGCAGTTTATCACAGTGCCATCCGTTTTGTCACTAAAGCACCTTATACCACCCATCACTGCGACTTGTATGTTCTAGTCGGCTGGCCCTCACTACATATTCGTCGCCAGACCCACTGGCTCCAGGTCATCTACAAGTCCATGCTAGGTAAAGCTCCGCCTTATCTCAGTTCACTGGTCACGATGGCAACACCCATCCGTAGCACGCGTTCCAGCAGGTGTACCTCACTGATCATACCTAAAGCCAACACCTCATTTGGCCGCCTTTCGTTCCAGTACTCTGCTGCGTGTGACTGGAACGAATTACAAAAATCACTGAAGTTGGAGACTTTTATCTCCCTCACCAACTTCAAACATCAGCTATCTGAGCAGCTCGCCGATTGCTGCAGCTGTACATAGTCTATTGGTAAATAGCCCACCCATTTTCACCTACCTCATCCCCATACTGTTTTTATTTATTTACTTTTCTGCTCTTTTGCTCACCAATATCTGACCATCTGATCATTTATCACTCCAGTGTTAATCTGGTTATTTTCAATGACGGCCTAGGAACAGTGGGTTAACTGCCTGTTCAGGGGCAGAACGACAGATTTGTACCTTGTCAGCTCGGGGATTTGAACTTGCAACCTTTCGGTTACTAGTCCAATGCTCTGACCACTAGGCTACCCTGCCGAAGCATATATATACATAATTCTGTGGTTGTTGAATGATGTATAATTGCTTCAATAAAGACACGGGGTAATATGAGACTGATAACACTTTCAACAACTTTCAATTGAACAAAGACTTTAGGTGTCTGGGAATGTCTGAGGAGATTCTGGAAGAGAGATCTCTAATATCAGTCAGAAAATACAGCTTCACACTGAACGGAATGACCTGATAATGTCCTTTATTACATATTGGGTCTCAGGGCTGCCAGAGTAAAGGTCAATACAATGTGTCCACAGACGAACCCTTCAGTGGGAATCAGTGTCCACAGACGAACCCTTCAGTGGGAATCAGTGTCCACAGACGAACCCTTCAGTGGGAATCAGTGTCCACAGACGAACCCTTCAGTGGGAATCAGTGTCCACAGATGAACCCTTCAGTGGGAATCAGTGTCCACAGACGAACCCTTCAGTGGGAATCAGTGTCCACAGACGAACCCTTCAGTGGGAATCAGTGTCCACAGACAAACCCTTCAGTGGGAATCAGTGTCCACAGACGAACCCTTCAGTGGGAATCAGTGTCCACAGACGAACCCTTCAGTGGGAATCAGTGTCCACAGATGAACCCTTCAGTGGGAATCAGGCACCAATTATTTTAGAGGGGGCATGAATTACATGAGGATGGAGGGTGGGTGGTCCACAGGTTTTTTGTTGCATTTTCAAACACTCTAGATTCCCCCTGGAATCTAGAGTCATAATCATTATGCTTAATTCTATGTCAAAATATGTATATTTGTCTGCACAAGTTATCTAAGCATAGATATTTACCTGTTACGATTGTCATTTTAATTAACGGACACTTTTAAAGATCATCTCAACATACTACACGAACATGCCTATGACAATACATCCACATTACAACAGTACACAGGATCGTAGCACACATCATCAATACAGACACATATCATGGCATCATAATTAATACACAAGTATCGTGATATTATATCATAAGGTGTCAGATTACATTTAAACCAAGTATTTTTCTGCATATCTAAACATAACTCTTTGTCACACCCTGACCATAGTTTGCTTTGTATGTTTCTATGTTTTGTTTGGTCAGGGTGTGATCTGAGTGGGCATTCTATGTTGTGTGTCTAGTTTGTCTGTTTCTGTGTTTGGCCTGATATGGTTCTCAATCAGAGGCAGGTGTTCGTCATTGTCTCTGATTGGGAACCATATTTCGGTAGCCTGTTTGGTGTTGGGTTTTGTGGGTGGTTGTCTCCTGTATCAGTGTTTGTTCAACACGGGACTGTTTCGTGGTTTCACGGTTTTTTTGTTTTTTTTGTAGTTTATTCATGTATAGTTTTCTTATTAAAAACAAACATGAATTATAACCACGCTGCATTTTGGTCCTCCTCTCCTTCCCAGGAAGAATCCCGTTACACTCTTGAGCTGTCTGTACTCTCTTGACATGTGTTTATTTTTTTATTTTTAAAGAAACTAAATACACTTCTCTGCATCTCTGCTAAAATTTGGGTAAAAGATTTAAAGACACGTGAGTCTTATTCAGTACATTTTGTTATCGTTTGCTTTAATAAAGTCTAGCTTGCCAGCTAATATAGTTAAACAAGCTACTTAATTTAAGTTGCTTGACAGCCTGGCTTGGTTTTCCAGTGATGAGGTTGGGAGATTGGTAACCTTTCTAGCTGGCTAGCTAAAGCCAACTTCATGAAATTGCTAGGTGGCTACTGGCTAGTAATACAGAGACTAAACAAACATTTTTTGTTTTATTTATTCATCAAGAAGGAATCAGTAGGCTACGTAGCTTGATCAAATTAATTTACAAACATAACCTCCTGGGAGTCCTGCCCATCACTGGCAGCTAAAATCAAATCAAACGCTGCGTGTGTCCCGACACACTCTCCTCAGCATTTAGCATATTTCCTAGAATATCTTTGCTCTGTGTATCTTGGAAGGAACCAGGGGGAGAATGGGGGGGGGTATATTGCCGGGTTCAGTCAGTGTCCCCACTGCAAAGTACCGTTGACATCTTTTCTAAAGTAATTGTGATAAAATAAGTCTGTAAAAATGTTAGTAATTCATTTAACATATGACATTTTTTTTTTTTAAACAGGACAAATCTGAGGGGCACATTGTGCATGATGCATCTGGTTGGAACCAGCTCTCAGGAACGTTAAATGAGTCAATGAGTGTGTGAGTGTGTGAGTGTGTGCGTGTGTGCGTGCGGACTGTGGGTTTCTGAGCAGGGGTTACGTAATGGGCGTTACAGTTGAGGTGGTACTTTTCTCATGTTTTCAAGTTCCTTGGTGTCCACATCACCAACGAACTATCATGGTCCAAACATACCAAGACAGGCGTGAGGAGGGTACGACAAGACCTGTTCCCCCTCAAATCAAATCAAATGTATTTGTCAAATACACATGGTTAGCAGATGTTAATGTCAGTGTAGAGAAATGCTTGTGCTTCTGGTTCCGACAATGCAGTAATAACCAACGAGAAATCTAACCTAACAATTCCAAAACTACTGTCTTATACACACAAGTGTAGGGGGATAAAGAATATGTACATAAGGATATATGAATGAGTGATGGTACAGAGCGGCATAGACAAGATGCAGTATCCACCTCTGGCTTGCTCGCCTCCCTACCACTGAGGAAGTACAGTTCCGCTCAGCCCAGTCAAAACTGTTCGCTGCTCTGGCCCCCAATGGTGGAAGAAACTCCCTCACGACGCCAGGACAGCGGAGTCAATCACCACCTTCCGGAGACACCTGAAACCCCACCTCTTTAAGGAATACCTAGGATAGGATAAGTAATCCTTCTCACCCCCTTTAAGATTTAGATGCACTATTGTAAAGTGACTGTTCTACTGGATGTCATAAGGTGAATGCACCAATTTGTAAGTCGCTCTGGATAAGAGCGTCTGCTAAATGACTTAAATGTAAATGTAAATGCAGTAGATGGTATAGAGTACAGTATATACATATGAGATGAGTAATGTAGGGTATGTAAACATTATAGGAGACTGAAAAGATTTAGCATGGGTCCTTGGATCCTCAAAAACTTCTACAGCTGCACCATCAAGAGCATCCTGACTGTTTGCATCACCGGCTGGTATGGCAACTGCTCGGCATCTGATCGCAAGACACTACAGAGGGTAGTGCGAACGGCCCAGTACATCACTGGGGCCAAGCTTCCTGCCATCCAGGACCTATATAATAGGCGGTGTCAGAGGAAAGCCCATAAAATTGTCAGAGACTCCAGTCACCTGTTATAGACTGTTTTCTCTGCTACCGCACAGCAAGCGGTACCGGAGTGTGAAGTCTAGAACTAAAGGCTCCTCAACAGCTTCTACCCCCAAGCCATAAGACTGCTGAACAATGAATAAAATTGCCACCGGACAATTTACATTGACCCCCCTCCCCCTCCCTCCCTTTTGTAAACTGCTGCTACTCACTGTTTGTCACCTATGCATAGTCACTTCACCCCCACCTACATGTACAGATGACCTCAACTACCCTGCACACTGACTCGGTACTGGTGGCCCCTGTATAAAACCTCATTATTGTTATTCTTATTGTATTACTTTTTATTATTATTTGGTTAAGGGCTTGTAAGTAAAGCATTTCACGGTAAAGTCTACACTTGTATTCGGCACATGTGACAAAGTTTGATATGAGTGGATTATTTTGGGCTATTCTAACTGTCAGTTTGCCTCCATTTCACACATATATACTTATACATCATAAACATTTTAGTTGGGTTCAATATCTTTATGAAAAAAATATGCTGCCCACGGAAATTCAAGGTCTCAATTTCCTGCTGTGTTGAATGCCATGTCATTACTTGGTGGTTGTTCTGTTTTTCAGACACAGTCATAGTTAGGCATCAAACATGGCTGCCGAAATAGTCACATGAATGATTGAGGCTCGGCTCCAAACCATCACAGAAAATTCAGTTCTGCCTGGTCACAAAGCAGGGAGGTTAGGCTTGGCTGTGTATGTATGTATGCATGTATGCATGTGTGTGTGCTTAGGTTTGGCTGGACGTAGCTGTGGTAACATCTTGCTCAGTTTGTCAGCAGTGTGGTTTTTGTCGCTTCTTGTTTTCTAAGATGGCTGCCATTCCTGTGGTCTTTTCTGTGGCTTCAGCTGACCTCAGTCCTGTAAAGGACATTCCTAAAGTCACGCACTCCCTGACCTCTCACACTTTGACCTTGAATTAATAGATGTTTCCCCTTTTATTCCCTCTTCATCATATACTAGCCCCTCCCATCTCCTGGGTTCACCCAATCAGATTAACAGAAGAAAGAGCCGAAAAGCCTTTGGTTATGATCACAAATATTTCAGAGGAAATTAATGTGGTTCATCAGGTGTTTGGGTGTGTGTGTGTGTGTGTGTGTGTGTGTGTGTGTGTGTGTGTGTGTGTGTGTGTGTGTGTGTATGTGTGTGTGTGCTTCTGTTTGTCTATTCCAATACAGTTTTCTGAATGTTGGAAATCTGCTGCGTGTCCGAAACCGAGATCACTCGGTTAATTCCGGTCCCCCTCTGGCTCGTGTCTCAGAGTCTTGGGAATAGTTCCCCTCTGGCTCGTGTCTCAGAGTCTTGGGAATAGTTCCCCCTCTGATCAATGGGATACAGCATTCTGATCAATGGGGAGATACAGCATTCTGTTTTGGGGAATAGTTCCCCCTCTGGCTCGTGTCTCAGAGTCTTGGGAATAGTTCCCCCTCTGATCAATGGGATACAGCATTCTGTTTTGGGGAATAGTTCCCCCTCTGATCAATGGGATACAGCATTCTGTTTTGGGGAATAGTTCCCCCTCTGATCAATGGGATACAGCATTCTGTTTTGGGGAATAGTTCCCCCTCTGAGCAATGGGATACAGCATTCTGTTTTGGGGAATAGTTCCCCCCCTGGCTCGTGTCTCAGAGTTTTTCCTTTAATTATACCATTCCTGTGCTCTGCGTCCAGAGAAATGGGTCCAGGTCGGATTCAGACTCGGGGGATTGAAGTGGGAATTTCCTTGGCAGGGATATTCCTGGCTGACATTGGGATGGGGACCGCAGTGGCACGGGCTTATTGGATGTGTTCCCATCTGCTCCATTTATGGGTGGCAGGACAGACGGACGGCTTGATTACAGCCCAGTCATGCCCGTGTGTCCCTCTCCGCAACACACACACATGCCAAGGTGTGTGGCACTACATGATCAGGCCAGGTCAAAATGTCAGGGTATAAAAGGTTTTGTAGGTGTGTAGGAGAGTCAAAGTAGGATCTACAACTCACAAAGAACACAGTGCATTCGGGAAGTATTCTGAACCCTTCGCTTTTTCCACATTTTGTTACGTTTAAGCCTTACTATAAAATTGATTAAATAAAACATCCTCAATCTACACACAATACCCCATAATGACATCACAATAACATCACAATACCCCATAATGACATCACAATACCTCATAATTACAAAGCAAAACAGGATTTTAAAGATGTTTGCAGATTTATATAAAAACTAAAAACAAAAAATTATTTACATAAGTATTCGGACCCTTTGCTATGAGACTCGAAATTGAGCTCAGGTGGATCCTGTTTCCATTGATCATTCTTGAGATGTTTCGACAACTTGATTGGAGTCCACCTGTGGTAAATTAAATGGACGGACGGACGGACAGACAGACAGGACAGGACAGGACAGACAGGACAGGACAGACAAGAGTGGGTTATGAAATACCCTCTCCTCTCCTCAGCTGCAATGGGAGGGGTCCTATTGATATACCAAAGCAGGAATTTGGCCCTCCACAATGGAACTTTCTGCCAAGAATTTGGCCTGCATGATAACATTACTCTCCTCCTCTTGGAGAAAGCTTCAGGAGCAGTGTCTGTGTCCATTGTACATGTGAGTGTGTGTGTGTGTGTGTGTGTGTCCATTGTACATGTGAGTGTGTGTGTGTGTCCATTGTACATGTGAGTGTGTGTGTCCATTGTACATGTGAGTGTGTGTGTGTGTGTCCATTGTACATGTGTGTGTGTCCATTGTACGTGTGTGTGTGTGTGTGTGTGTGTGTGTGTGTGTGTGTGTGTGTGTGTGTGTGTGTGTGTGTGTGTGTGTGTGTGTGTGTGTGTGTGTGTGTGTGTGTGTCAGCAGGGTTAATGCTGATACAGTATGTCCTCCTCTGAGAACATCACAAACTCTTTAACTCACTGCCGGGCTGTTTTTCCTTTGTGGGCAATGGGAGGAGACGGTTATCAGAGGAATTACATGTCTAAAATAGTGGCTGGTTGAAGTCTGCGCCCATTCAATAACAGATAATAGATTGACAGTTATGCCCAGAGGTAATCCATCTTGGTCTGCTAAAACCCACACAAACAAATAGATATTACAGATAGGCCGAAGTTGAATGACAAACACACCCAGTAGGTAAGGCATTACAATGATGGAAGAATTACGGCATAATTAGTAGGTCACACCCCTGGACAGCGTCAGAGTCTAACCGGTCATTGCTATTCACTGTTGGCAATAACAAAAGCATCACAAACTAACCCACCAAAAAACAATTTATTGTTGAAGATTGAATAGTTATCTGCAACTGGTACCTTTTGGGCTGGTGTCCACAGGCCCAGATAAGTCCTCTTGTACCAAATTTGACTTAAGTCAAGACTACGATAGTGTGGGTATCAAGGTTATGTCAGATGACTATGGCAGTACCACAGTTGACTCCATTTAAATATGGAGTCACAGGCATGTCATTTAAGTTCAGTCTAACTTAGTTGAAATCACATATTTAGTTATTGACTAACTGAACCAGAATTAAACCTAAACCGACAAGTGATTTATATACATACTAGATGACAGCCAGGGAGCGCAGTTTTGAAGCCACCACACCTCCATCTTGGTACTCCCCGTCCTTATAAAAAAATATTTTTGAATCTATAGAAATGTATTTATTAATGTCTACATTTGTTTTGCCACATTTATTATATTACAGACACCTTAGTTCATACTAAAAAAAGTATATTATGTGAGCTAAACATACATTTTAAAACAAATATTTATAATTTAAACAACAAAAATAGCTAAATACATGTCATTTTGTTCTTGAAACAAATATTCGACTTCTACAGTACTTTAAATAATATAGAATTCAATTCATTCCTATGGAGGACTGCTTCTTCTGAAGAGGACCAATATGGCCGACCGGTGGCTTTAAAGTCTCTCATTGACCAATACATAGCATCCGCAATTCAGGGTGTATATACTTCATTGAAACCTACCTGTGGATTAATTTGACCTGGGTCTGTGATACTAACCCGTAGTGAGAAGCCTATCCACGGAGACGGTCGTCACTAGTTACCACAGCCACGAAGTAGGGATATTTATACAATTTATCTTCGTAAAATGTGGTCGTAAACCTAACCCGAACCACACCACTGACCTTATGCCTAGACGGAAATAAAGAACAGAAGGCAATTTTTGGTTTTCATACATTTGTATGATATAGACCATGTTTACCTTGTGGCTGTGGTAACTAGTGGAAACCCTGAAAGACTGGTCCAGCACGGAAAGGGGATTCTAGGGGTTTCACTCATGTTTAATAGGCTGCGGTGAGTTTATCACGCACCCATGCGTGGCAGCGCGTGGCGGAGAGCCAGGGGACGCGTGCGCCACAGACAGGACAGGAACATAGTTACAATGTAACGGATCACATCTTACATAAAACGTATCAGTCACAGGCAGACTGTCGATAGCTTAGAACCGAGTAGAGAAAATATGACAAAGGCCCTCTCTAACTTGACAAGTTTCTAACTATGAAAACCAATGTTTAGTGTGGCATAACACCACGGCATTTCAGTTGGATATAGCCCAGCCTTGGCTACTGCTCAAATTCATCTCGGCTACATGCGACACGAGTCATAAAGACGTGGCATCATGCGCTGTCCATATTTCCACTCGCCGTGTGACATTACAACATTGCTGACTAGGAAACCGCATTGCCTGCAGAGCCTGGGGCATCTCACAAAACGCGCCAATTACTTTCATTGTACTTTCATTGTACTATCCCACAGTCAGACAGAGCAACACGAGACACAGGCACCATCAACATATGCTCCACTAGGCTCTTCTTAACACGGACTCAATAACAAAATTATGATATTGGGATAAACTTGAACAAGAGCGTCAACTCGTGGTGACATTGTTTCAGTGAATTTAACTAAACAAAGTAGTACGTATTCTTCCCATCTTTATACATAACGCAATGAGGGGGAACTATTGTCTGCTATAGCAAAATAAAACATCACAACTCCTATTAGATTGATTCGGAAAGGAAACATGTTCCTTATAAAAACCAGCCCTACAACTACAAACCTAGCTATAGCCTATAGAAATTGACTAATTGATGCACAGTATTACTATGTTTTAGCGAAATGGGTCGTAAAATATTGTAAAAGCTGTCAAAACAATAGCAGAAGAGACAGAACAAACGATTCACTAACATGAAACAAGCAAACCCATAAACTAAAAGTTTATACACTTACCAGATTGGCGGAAAAATAGGGCTGAATCAGTGGTCTGGGACGATCATTGTCACACATTCGCGTACACTGCATATAAGGGATATTTTAAAAACATGAAAAAAAATGCCGGTAGGAAGTAGGCCTACCCCTCGCGAGCTCTCTGTGATCCAGAAATGTAAATACAGTAAACTCTCTAGATGACTTTACAGGCCGCTACGTCACCGGCAGAAACCCGAGTAGTGTGCCCATGTTTTCTTTCCGCGCGCCTCCTCTGCTGCTGCTGAACTCATCACGAGTCAATGCGGAGAATCCACGCGCACCGGGACGGCAACGCCGGTGAGTTAGCGGGACCGGGAGCCATCTGTCGGGATTCACCCGCCTAGCCACATAACAGGCGGCTCGCGAATCATCAGCTTTTCAATGACCACAGAGGCTCGCGAACATAGTTTACACACGTGGCCACCTGATTTTACTAACCTTACTGGACTTGCCTATACACTGTTTATAC
>NW_026290134.1:0-792 GCF_023373465.1 Oncorhynchus keta
GATGCTAATGCAGAATGCCACAGGATGTTTTTGTGCTGGTCAAGGGCAGTCAAGTCTGAGGTGAACCAAGGGCTATATCTGTTCTTAGTTCTACATTTTTTGAATGGGTCATGCTTATTTAAGATGGAGATTAAAACACTTTAAGAACAACCAGGGTATCCTCTACTGTCGGGATGAGGTCAATATCCTTCCAGGATACCCGGCCCAGGTCGATTAGAAATGGCTGCTTGCTGAAGTGTTTTAAGGAGCGTTTGACAGTGATGAGGGGTGGTCGTTTCACCACGAACCCAGTACGGACTCCGGCAATGAGGCAGTGATCTCTGAGATTTTGGTTGAAGACAGCAGAGGTGTATTTAGAGGGCAGGTTGGTCAGGATGATATCTAAAAGGGTGCCCATGGTTAAGGATTTAGGGTTGTACCTGGTAGGTTCCTTGATAATTTGAGTGAGATTGAGGGCATCTCGCTTAGATTGTAAGATGGCCGGGGTGTTAAGCATGTCCCAGTTTAGGTCACCTAACAGTACGAACTCTGGAGATAGATGGGGGTTATCAATTCACATATGGTGTCCAGGGCACAACTTGGGGCTGAGGGGGGTCTATAACAAGCGGCAAAGGTGAGAGACTGGTTTCTGGAAAGGGGGATTTTTAAAAGTAGAAGCTCGAATTGTTTGGGCACAGACCTGGATAGTATGACAGAACTCTGCAGGCTATCTCTGCAGTAGATTGCAACTCCGCCCCCTTTGGCAGTTCTATCTTGTTGTAAAATGTTATAGTTGTAATTTAGGAAAACGCC
>NW_026290135.1:0-65000 GCF_023373465.1 Oncorhynchus keta
GAGATAGAGAGACAGGGAGACAGAGAGAGATAGAGACAGAGAGAGACAGAGAGACAGAGAGACAGGGAGACAGAGAGATAGAGACAGAGAGAGATAGAGACAGAGAGATAGGGGAGACAGAGATAGAGAGACAGAGAGATGAGAGACAGAGAGACAGGGAGACAGAGAGATAGAGACAGAGAGACAGGGAGACAGAGAGAGATAGAGAGACAGAGAGACAGGGAGACAGAGAGATAGAGATAGGAGACAGAGAGATAGAGAGACATGGAATTCCGTGACCTTTGCTAGTTCAGTGTTTTATAAAGTTTTAATGGGTTTTTATAAAAAACTAAAGAAGTAAATGGTATTTACCACACATACATACCTGACATTAAACAAGAGAATAGTGGTCCTTCTGTGGCTCAGTTGGTAGAGCATGGCGCTTGTAACGCCAGGGTAGTGGGTTCGATTCCCGGGACCACCCATACGTAGAATGTATGCACACATGACTGTAAGTCGCTTTGGATAAAAGCGTCAGCTAAATGGCATATATATTATATTATATTATATTATATATTATTATATAGAATGCTTCCTGAACAGGGAACAATGGGGAAACTACACGCTTATTGCTTTTTCAATGCAAATTGCCTCTGAAGGCCAGACAGGGAGGCAGAGATTAAAGTAAATGATGAATAGTGACAGGATACGCCATCTAAACAGCAATTATATACACTGTGATCAGAGATCAATATATGAGCACTAACACCAGTTGTCCTCCATTGGTAAAATTGGCTAACAACTCATCTCAATTGATTTATTGATTGATTAGTTGATTTTTAAATGGTTAACTGGTTGATTTCGTTGGTTGATTGATTGATTTGCTAAAAACTAATCTCTGACTGCATGTTATGACTGTTCTTCATCTCGGAGAGGCAGTTGCCATGGTCACAGTGATTGGGGAAGACTGACTTCCAGCAATGTACATTTGTTGGATGTGCGATACTTGATCGCCTGGTAAGGTAGAACTACTGAACCGCCCGTAAGATAGAGCTATCTGAACCTCCCGTAAGGTAGAGCTACTGAACCTCCAGTAAGATAGAGCTACTGAACCTCCAGTAAGATAGAGCTATCTGAACCTCCCGTAAGATAGAGCTATCTGAACCTCCCGTAAGGTAGAGCTACTGAACCACCGGTAAGATAGAGCTACTGAACCTCCAGTAAGATAGAGCTATCTGAACCTCCAGTAAGATAGAGCTACTGAACCTCCCGTAAGGTAGAGCTACTGAACCTCCAGTAAGATAGAGCTATCTGAACCTCCCGTAAGGTAGAGCTACTGAACCGCCCGTAAGGTAGAGCTACTGAACCTCCAGTAAGATAGAGCTACTGAACCGCCCGTAAGATAGAGCTATCTGAACCGCCCGTAAGGTAGAGCTACTGAACCTCCAGTAAGATAGAGCTATCTGAACCGCCCGTAATATAGAGCTATCTGAACCGCCCGTAAGGTAGAGCTACTGAACCTCCAGTAAGATAGAGCTATCTGAACCGCCCGTAATATAGAGCTATCTGAACCGCCCGTAAGGTAGAGCTACTGAACCTCCAGTAAGATAGAGCTATCTGAACCGCCCGTAATATAGAGCTATCTGAACCGCCCGTAATATAGAGCTATCTGAACCGCCCGTAAGATAGAGCTACTGAACCGCCAGTAAGGTAGAGCTACTGAACCGCCAGTAAGATAGAGTTACTGAATAGCCCGTAAGATAGAGCTATCTGAACCGCCAGTGAGATAGAGCTACTGAACCGCCCGTAAGGTAGAGCTACTGAACCGCCCGTAAGGTAGAGCTACTGAACCTCCCGTAATATAGAGCTATCTGAACCGCCAGTAAGATAGAGCTACTGAACCGCCAGTAAGATAGAGCTATCTGAACCGCGAGTAAGATAGAGCTATCTGAACCTCCCGTAAGATAGAGCGATCTGAACCTCCAGTAAGATAGAGCTACTGAACCGCCAGTAAGATAGAGCTATCTGAACCTCCAGTAAGATAGAGCTACTGAACCTCCCGTAAGATAGAGCTATCTGAACCTCCAGTAAGATAGAGCTATCTGAACCTCCAGTAAGATAGAGCTACTGAACCTCCCGTAAGATAGAGCTATCTGAACCTCCAGTAAGATAGAGCTACTGAACCTCCCGTAAGATAGAGCTATCTGAACCTCCAGTAAGATAGAGCTACTGAACCTCCCGTAAGATAGAGCTACTGAACCTCCCGTAAGGTAGAGCTACGGAACCTCCAGTAAGGTAGAGCTACTGAACCTCCAGTAAGATAGAGCTATCTGAACCTCCAGTAAGATAGAGCTATCTGAACCTCCAGTAAGATAGAGCTATCTGAACCGCCCGTAAGATAGAGCTACTGAACCTCCCGTAAGGTAGAGCTACTGAACCTCCAGTAAGATAGAGCTATCTGAACCTCCAGTAAGATAGAGCTATCTGAACCTCCAGTAAGATAGAGCTATCTGAACCTCCCGTAAGATAGAGCTATCTGAACCACTCATAAGGTAGAGCTACTGAACCGCCAGTAAGATAGAGCTATCTGAACCGCCCGTAAGATAGAGCTACTGAACCTCCCGTAAGGTAGAGCTACTGAACCTCCAGTAAGATAGAGCTATCTGAACCTCCAGTAAGATAGAGCTATCTGAACCTCCAGTAAGATAGAGCTATCTGAACCTCCCGTAAGATAGAGCTACTGAACCGGCAGTAAGATAGAGCTATCTGAACCTCCAGTAAGATAGAGCTATCTGAACCGCGAGTAAGATAGAGCTACTGAACCGGCAGTAAGATAGAGCTATCTGAACCGCCAGTAAGATAGAGCTACTGAACCGGCAGTAAGATAGAGCTATCTGAACCGCCAGTAAGATAGAGCTACTGAACCGGCAGTAAGATAGAGCTATCTGAACCGCCCGTAAGATAGAGCTACTGAACCACCGGTAAGATAGAGCTATCTGAACCGCCAGTAAGATAGAGCTACTGAACCGGCAGTAAGATAGAGCTATCTGAACCGCCCGTAAGATAGAGCTACTGAACCACCGGTAAGATAGAGCTATCTGAACCGCCAGTAAGATAGAGCTACTGCACCCCACTTCCCCCATCCTCCCCCATCCTCCCCCATCCTCCCCTACCCTTTAATGCCAACACCAGAAGGCCTTGTATCTACGCACGCCTTGCCAATCACTTTGTAACTATCACCTTGTTGACATTTGAGGCGAAGGGAATTACAGACCCTGCCGCCTCTATCACATCCCGCCTGCAGTGACGGCCTTTGACTAACGTGCAGCTAACGCCTGTCAGTCGTCACGAATCGAGACAAGTGTCAGGTCTGTATAAAGTCATCATCGTTGCCTAAACCTTATCTGCATCCAAATTGGATCCCCGATCCCTTAAGAGCGCTCTATTTTTGACCAGGGCCCATAGGTGTGTGGTAGTGAATTATATAGGGAATCGGTGCCTTTTGGGACACATAGCCTGATTCCTGTTCTAGTGCTGCCTCTGTTTGTCTTTCATTAGTGCGGCTAATTAGGATAAATGAGTCATACATCCATATTGACAAGTCATTTCGTCCTGTAGATATCTTAAGGTATGTTTTACCTGGTGTGTGTGTGTGGCAGGGGACAGGTGACTGGTGTGTGTGTGTGTGTGTGTGTGTGTGTGTGTGTGTGTGTGTGTGTGTGTGTGTGTGTGTGTGTGTGTGTGTGTGTGTGTGTGTGTGTGTGTGCGTGCGTGCGTGCGTGCGTGTGTGCGTGCGTGTGTGTGTGCGTGTGTGTGTGTGTGTGCGTGTGTGTGTACGTGTTCGCGCGCGCGTGTGTGTGTGTGTGTGACCAATCAGGTGTAAGTTTAAGACCAGGGCTACACGCAGAATTCCGATTAAAATCCGCAGAATTTCAAATAGAATGCGTAGGATTCTACAGCTATATATACTCTGACAGCGGATAGAAAAATGAACCTAAATTGACTTGTTGCTGAATTTGCATTTTTATTTCATTTTCATGTATTCCAATCATCCAAATGTAGGCAACGGTGTCCCACTCTCCAAGCCCCTCCCCTGTGTGAGACAGCCCCTCCCCTGTGTGAGACAGCCCCTCCCCTGTGTGAGACAGCCCCTCCCCTGTGTGAGACAGCCCCTCCCCTGTGTGAGACAGCCCCTCCCCTGTGTGAGACAGCTCCTCCCCTGTGTGAGACAGCCCCTCCCCTGTGTGAGACAGCCCCTCCCCTGTGTGAGACAGCCCCTCCCCTGTGTGAGACAGCCCCTCCCCTGTGTGAGACAGCCCCTCCCCTGTGTGAGACAGCCCCTCCCCTGTGTGAGACAGCCCCTCCCCTGTGTGAGACAGCCCCTCCCCTGTGTGAGACAGCCCCTCCCCTGTGTGAGACAGCCCCTCCCCTGTGTGAGACAGCCCCTCCCCTGTGTGAGACAGCCCCTCCCCTGTGTGAGACAGCCCCTCCCCTGTGTGAGACAGCCCCTCCCCTGTGTGAGACAGCCCCTCCCCTGTGTGAGACAGCCCCTCCCCTGTGTGAGACAGCCCCTCCCCTGTGTGAGACAGCTCCTCCCCTGTGTGAGACAGCTCCTCCCCTGTGTGAGACAGCCCCTCCCCTGTGTGAGACAGCCCCTCCCCTGTGTGAGACAGCCCCTCCCCTGTGTGAGACAGCCCCTCCCCTGTGTGAGACAGCTCCTCCCCTGTGTGAGACAGCCCCTCCCCTGTGTGAGACAGCCCCTCCCCTGTGTGAGACAGCTCCTCCCCTGTGTGAGACAGCTCCTCCCCTGTGTGAGACAGCCCCTCCCCTGTGTGAGACAGCCCCTCCCCTGTGTGAGACAGCTCCTCCCCTGTGTGAGACAGCCCCTCCCCTGTGTGAGACAGCTCCGTCTGAGGAGACAAGTTATCCAGAAAAACACTGGCAGATTTACAGCAGAGGAGTAAAAACACTTGGCAACCAGAATAACAGTCAGGGACAGGGACGGAGACGGGGACAGGGACAGGGACGGGGACAGGGACAGGGATGGAGACGGGGACAGGGACAGGGATGGGGACAGGGACAGAGACGGGGACAGGGACGGGGACAGGGACAGAGACGGGGACAGGGACAGGGACTGAGACGGGGACAGGGACAGAGATGGGGACAGGGACAGAGACGGGGACAGGGACAGGGACAGAGACGGGGACAGGGACGGGGACAGGGACAGGGACAGAGACGGGGACAGGGACAGGGACTGAGACGGGGACAGGGACGGGGACAGGGACAGGGACGGAGACAGGGACAGGGACAGGGACAGAGACAGGGACGGGGCCGGGACGGGGACAGGGACGGAGACAGGGACAGGGACAGGGACAGAGACAGAGACGGGGACAGGGACAGGGACAGAGACGGGGACGGGGACAGGGACAGGGACTGAGACGGGGACAGGGACGGGGACAGGGACGGAGACGGGGACAGGGACGGGGACAGGGACAGGGATGGAGACGGGGACAGGGACAGGGACAGAGACGGGGACAGGGACAGGGACAGTGATGGAGACAGGGATGGAGATGGGGACAATGAGGGAGAGGGACAGGGACAGAGTGAGACATGGACTAAGACAGGGACGGGGACAGGGATGGGGACGGGGACGGAGACGGGATACAGGGATGGGGACGGGGACAGAGACGGAGATGGGGACTGAGACAGGGACGGGGACAGAGAGGGACGGGGACAAAGTGAGACAGGGACTGAGACTGGGACGGGGACGGGGACTGAGACGGGGACAGGGACGGAGACAGGGACAGGGACAGGGACAGAGACAGGGACTGAGACTGGGACGGGGACGGGTACGGGGACTGAGACGGGACAGAGATGGGGACGGGGACTGAGACTGGGACGGGGACGGGGACGGGGACTGAGACGGGACGGGGACTGAGATGGGGACGGGGACTGAGACTGAGACGGGGATGGGGACGGAGATGGGGACGGAGACGGGGACGGAGACGGAGACGGAGACGGGGACATGGACAGTGATAGGGACGGGGAAAGGGACAGAGTGAGACAGGGACGGGGACTGAGACGGGGATGGGGACGGAGACGGGGACAGTGACTGAGATTGGGACGGGGACGGGGACGGAGACGGGGACAGGGACAGTGATAGGGACAGGGACAGAGACAGAGAGAGACAGAGACAGGGACAGACAGAGACAGGGACAGAGACAGGGACAGAGAGAGACAGGGACAGAGTGAGACAGGGACAGAGATTGGGATGGGGACGGGGACAGAGACTGATACGAGGACAGGGACAGTGATAGGGACTGGGACAGAGACAGGGACAGGGACAGAGTGAGACAGAGACAGGGACAGAGACAGGGACAGGGACAGAGAGAGACAGGGACAGGGACAGAGAGAGACAGGGACAGAGACAGAGACAGGGACAGAGAGAGACAGGGACAGAGTGAGACAGAGACAGGGACAGAGACAGAGACGGGGACGGAGACAGGGACAGGGACAGTGATAGGGATAGGGATAGGGATAGAGACAGAGACAGACAGAGACAGAGACAGGGACAGGGACATAGTGAGACAGAGACAGGGACAGTGATAGGGATAGGGATAGGGATAGAGACAGAGACAGAGACAGAGACAGAGACAGAGACAGGGACAGGGATAGAGTGAGACAGAGACAGGGACAGGGACAGAGAGAGACAGGGACAGAGTGAGACAGAGACAGGAACAGGGACAGAGACAGATACGGATACGGGGACAGGGACAGGGAAAGTGATAGGGATAGGGATAGGGATAGAGACAGAGACAGAGACAGACAGAGACAGAGACAGGGACAAGGACCGAGACAGGGTCAGGGGTCAGGGACAGAGACAGGGACAGAGAGAGACATAGACAGGGACAGAGAGAGACAGGGACAGAGAGAGACAGGGACAGAGAGAGACAGGGACAGAGAGAGAAAGGGACAGGGACAGAGTGAGACAGAGACAGGGACAGGGACAGGGATAGAGACAGAGACAGGGACAGACAGAGACAGAGACAGGGACAGAGAGAGACAGGGACAGGGACGGGGACAGAGACAGGGACAGACAGAGACAGAGACAGGGACAGAGAGAGACAGGGACAGAGTGAGACAGGGACAGAGAGAGACAGGGACAGGGACGGGGACAGAGACAGGGACAGACAGAGACAGAGACAGGGACAGAGAGAGACAGGGACAGAGTGAGACAGGGACAGAGAGAGACAGGGACAGGGACGGGGAGAGAGACAGGGACAGACAGAGACAGAGACAGGGACAGAGAGAGACAGGGACAGAGTGAGACAGGGACAGAGAGAGACAGGGACAGGGACGGGGACAGAGACAGGGACAGACAGAGACAGGGACAGAGAGAGACAGGGACAGAGTGAGACAGGGACAGAGAGAGACAGGGACAGGGACGGGGACAGAGACAGGGACAAACAGAGACAGAGACAGGGACAGAGAGAGACAGGGACAGAGTGATACAGAGACAGAGACAGGGACAGAGAGAGACAGGGACAGGGACGGGGACAGAGACAGGGACAGACAGAGACAGAGACAGGGACAGAGAGAGACAGGGACAGAGTGAGACAGGGACAGAGAGAGACAGGGACAGGGACGGGGACAGAGACAGGGACAGACAGAGACAGAGAAAGGGACAGAGAGAGACAGGGACAGAGTGATACAGAGACAGAGAGAGACAGGGACAGGGACGGGGACAGAGACAGGGACAGACAGAGACAGAGACAGGGACAGAGAGAGACAGGGACAGAGTGAGACAGGGACAGAGAGAGACAGGGACAGGGACGGGGACAGAGACAGGGACAGACAGAGACAGAGACAGGGACAGAGAGAGACAGGGACAGAGTGATACAGAGACAGAGACAGGGACAGACAGAGACAGAGACAGGGACAGAGAGAGACAGGGACAGAGTGATACAGAGACAGAGACAGGGACAGAGAGAGACAGGGACAGAGTGATACAGAGACAGAGACAGGGACAGACAGAGACAGAGACAGGGACAGAGAGAGACAGGGACAGAGTGATACAGAGACAGGGACAGGGACGGGGACAGAGACAGGGACAGACAGAGACAGAGACAGGGACAGAGAGAGACAGAGACAGGGACAGACAGAGACAGGGACAGAGAGAGACAGGGACAGAGTGATACAGAGACAGAGACAGGGACAGAGAGAGACAGGGACAGGGACGGGGACAGAGACAGGGACAGACAGAGACAGAGACAGGGACAGAAAGAGACAGGGACAGAGTGAGACAGGGACAGAGAGAGACAGGGACAGGGACGGGGACAGAGACAGGGACAGACAGAGACAGAGACAGGGACAGAGAGAGACAGGGACAGAGTGATACAGAGACAGAGAGAGACAGGGACAGGGACGGGGACAGAGACAGGGACAGACAGAGACAGAGACAGGGACAGAGAGAGACAGGGACAGAGTGAGACAGGGACAGAGAGAGACAGGGACAGGGACGGGGACAGAGACAGGGACAGACAGAGACAGAGACAGGGACAGAGAGAGACAGGGACAGAGTGATACAGAGACAGAGACAGGGACAGGGACGGGGACAGAGACAGGGACAGACAGAGACAGAGACAGGGACAGAGAGAGACAGGGACAGGGACGGGGACAGAGACAGGGACAGACAGAGACAGAGACAGGGACAGAGAGAGACAGGGACAGAGTGATACAGAGACAGAGACAGGGACAGACAGAGACAGAGACAGGGACAGAGAGAGACAGGGACAGAGTGATACAGAGACAGAGACAGGGACAGAGAGAGACAGGGACAGAGTGATACAGAGACAGAGACAGGGACAGACAGAGACAGAGACAGGGACAGAGAGAGACAGGGACAGAGTGATACAGAGACAGGGACAGGGACGGGGACAGAGACAGGGACAGACAAGGACAGAGACAGGGACAGAGAGAGACTGAGACAGGGACAGACAGAGACAGAGACAGGGACAGAGAGAGACAGGGTCAGGGGTCAGGGACAGAGACAGGGACAGACAGAGACAGAGACAGGGACAGAGAGAGACATGGACAGAGTGATACAGAGACAGAGACAGGGACAGAGAGAGACAGGGACAGAGTGATACAGAGACAGAGACAGGGACAGGGACAGAGTGATACAGAGACAGAGACAGAGACAGAGACATGGACAGGGACAGGGACGGGGACAGAGACAGGGACAGACAGAGACAGAGACAGGGACAGAGAGAGACAGGGACAGAGTGATACAGAGACAGGGACAGACAGAGACAGAGACAGGGACAGAGAGAGACAGGGACAGAGTGATACAGAGACAGAGACAGGGACAGAGACAGGGACAGACAGAGACAGAGACAGGGACAGAGAGAGACAGGGACAGAGAGAGACAGGGACAGAGTGATACAGAGACAGGGACAGGGAGAGACAGGGACAGAGAGAGACAGGGACAGAGTGATACAGAGACAGGGACAGGGAGAGACAGGGACAGACAGAGACAGAGACAGGGACAGACAGAGACAGAGATAGGGACAGAGTGATACATTTACATTTACATTACATTTAAGTCATTTAGCAGAGACAGGGAGTTTCCAGCTGAATTGTATGAGGGTGGAGGACTACTTTTCTGAAAAGACTGTCAGAATTCAACCGACTGCATACGACCTCAACCTGGGGTGGAACATCTGAGGCCACTCAGACACAACAAGAAGAAGGCTAGTGGACCAGCTAAGCATTCTGATGCTTTAGCTACATGCAGATATATTAACTAGCTTGTAGGTTTGCTCAAGCTAGCTTATATCTGTTCTTGATCGTTACATTTTTGTCTGTATCTCGATAAGAGTGAGTAAGTTAACTAGCTAACGTTAGCCTGGCAAGCTTCCCAACATGTCACTCCATCACACCATTAGCCTAGCTAGCTAACTTAACTGAGGTAATGTTAGCTAGCTAACTTAACTGAGGTAATGTGTGTGTGTGTGTGTGTGTGTGTGTGTGTGTGTGTGTGTGTGTGTGTGTGTGTGTGTGTGTGTGTGTGTGTGTGTGTGTGTGTGTGCGTGTGTGCGTGTGTGTGCGTGTGCGTGCCGCTTCAGGAGAGAGAGTGCTTAGGTTCAAAGCTTGAGATCAACTGTAGGGCTGCTGTTGAACTCAACCTGAGAATACTTAATTTGATAAATATAACATTGTTCTTTATTTTCTACATATTTTCAGTCCAAACAAGAACAGAACCCTGGCTTCCTGTCTAGCAAAGACCCCCTTTAGGGGAAGGAGTTAATCTTGGACTTCACAAGAGCATTAATTAAAGCAGATATACCTTTTGAGAAGAGTGGCCTATCCCAGCTCCATCCCATCTGCCTACAGAGAACCTTCCAGAGCTCTAACCACGAGAAAAAAGGAAATGACATTGAGGACCATGTCCACGCCATCCCTGCTCTGAGCCAGGTATCTGCCGAGGAGTGGCACAGATACATGGGCTTCGACAAGGCAGACGCTGTGGAAGTCAGTGGACTGGTGGGCAGCTAGTCAGGACGGGATGCCAGCCTTAGTTCACATTGTGGTGATACATCTGTTCCTCCTACCTCAGTGGACTGGTGGGCAGCTAGTCAGGACGGGATGCCAGCCTTAGTTCACATTGTGGTGATATATCTGTTCCTCTCCTCTACCTCAGTGGACTGGTGGGCAGCTAGTCAGGACGGGATGCCAGCCTTAGTTCACATTGTGGTGATACATCTGTTCCTCCTACCTCAGTGGACTGGTGGGCAGCTAGTCAGGACGGGATGCCAGCCTTAGTTCACATTGTGGTGATATATCTGTTCCTCCTACCTCAGTGGACTGGTGGGCAGCTAGTCAGGACGGGATGCCAGCCTTAGTTCACATTGTGGTGATATATCTGTTCCTCCTACCTCAGTGGACTGGTGGGCAGCTAGTCAGGACGGGATGCCAGCCTTAGTTCACATTGTGGTGATACATCTGCTCCTCCTACCTCAGTGGACTGGTGGGCAGCTAGTCAGGACGGGATGCCAGCCTTAGTTCACATTGTGGTGATATATCTGTTCCTCCTACCTCAGTGGACTGGTGGGCAGCTAGTCAGGACGGGATGCCAGCCTTAGTTCACATTGTGGTGATACATCTGCTCCTCCTACCTCAGTGGACTGGTGGGCAGCTAGTCAGGACGGGATGCCAGCCTTAGTTCACATTGTGGTGATACATCTGCTCCTCCTACCTCAGTGGACTGGTGGGCAGCTAGTCAGGACGGGATGCCAGCCTTAGTTCACATTGTGGTGATACATCTGCTCCTCCTACCTCAGTGGACTGGTGGGCAGCTAGTCAGGACGGGATGCCAGCCTTAGTTCACATTGTGGTGATACATCTGCTCCTCCTACCTCAGTGGACTGGTGGGCAGCTAGTCAGGACGGGATGCCAGCCTTAGTTCACATTGTGGTGATACATCTGTTCCTCCTACCTCAGTGGACTGGTGGGCAGCTAGTCAGGACGGGATGCCAGCCTTAGTTCACATTGTGGTGATATATCTGTTCCTCCTACCTCAGTGGACTGGTGGGCAGCTAGTCAGGACAGGATGCCAGCCTTAGTTCACATTGTGGTGATATATCTGTTCCTCCTACCTCAGTGGACTGGTGGGCAGCTAGTCAGGACAGGATGCCAGCCTTAGTTCACATTGTGGTGATACATCTGCTCCTCCTATCTCCAGTGGACTGGTGGGCAGCTAGTCAGGACGGGATGCCAGCCTTAGTTCACATTGTGGTGATATATCTGTTCCTCCTACCTCAGTGGACTGGTGGGCAGCTAGTCAGGACGGGATGCCAGCCTTAGTTCACATTGTGGTGATACATCTGCTCCTCCTACCTCAGTGGACTGGTGGGCAGCTAGTCAGGACGGGATGCCAGCCTTAGTTCACATTGTGGTGATACATCTGCTCCTCCTACCTCAGTGGACTGGTGGGCAGCTAGTCAGGACGGGATGCCAGCCTTAGTTCACATTGTGGTGATACATCTGCTCCTCCTACCTCAGTGGACTGGTGGGCAGCTAGTCAGGACGGGATGCCAGCCTTAGTTCACATTGTGGTGATACATCTGCTCCTCCTACCTCAGTGGATGTAGAGAGACTCTTCCTACAATGTCAGATGCTACTTGGTCTGCGTACATGGAGACTCACAGATCATCTTTTAAAGCTGTTGATTGCGAAGTAGAATAGCATGTAGCCCTAGAAAACAGTGTCAGTCACTCTCCCACTCTTTCTGAGTTTTGGTTTGAAGCTATTTTCATAACAGTGAGATGTTGTGAACAAAGAGACGTTTTAATCTAATCTATTTGGTGGTTCTGTATTTACATTTATTTCTGTTTAAATGCCTCTGTACTTTGTCGCTCTATTTATCTGTCACATTCGTCCAGAAGAAAACGTTTACAATGACAGGACCGTATGAAGGCAGAAACTGTGTAGAGGTCGTGTTGGACTGAGCGTTAGCAGAAGGATCTCTGTAGGGTTGAAACTGTGTAGAGGTCGTGTTGGACTGAGCGTTAGCAGAAGGTCCCCTGTAGGGTTGAAACTGTGTAGAGGTCGTGTTGGACTGAGCGTTAGCAGAAGGTCCCCTGTAGGGTTGAAACTGTGTAGAGGTCGTGTTGGACTGAGCATTAGCAGAAGGTCCCCTGTAGGGTTGAAACTGTGTAGAGGTCGTGTTGGACTGAGCGTTAGCAGAAGGATCTCTGTAGGGTTGAAACTGTGTAGAGGTCGTGTTGGACTGAGCGTTAGCAGAAGGTTCCCTGTAGGGTTGAAACTGTGTAGAGGTCGTGTTGGACTGAGCGTTAGCAGACGGACCACTGTAGGGTTGAAACTGTGTAGAGGTCGTGTTGGACTGAGCGTTAGCAGAAGGTCCCCTGTAGGGTTGAAACTGTGTAGAGGTCATGTTGGACTGAGTGTTAGCAGAAGGACCCCTGTAGGGTTGAAACTGTGTAGAGGTCGTGTTGGACTGAGCGTTAGCAGAAGGTCCCCTGTAGGGTTGAAACTGTGTAGAGGTCGTGTTGGACTGAGCTTTAGCAGAAGGTTCCCTGTAGGTTTGAAACTGTGTAGAGGTCGTGTTGGACTGAGCGTTAGCAGAAGGTCCCCTGTAGGGTTGAAACTGTGTAGAGGTCGTGTTGGACTGAGCGTTAGCAGAAGGTTCCCTGTAGGGTTGAAACTGTGTAGAGGTCGTGTTGGACTGAGCGTTAGCAGACGGACCACTGTAGGATTGAAACTGTGTAGAGGTCGTGTTGGACTGAGCGTTAGCAGAAGGATCTCTGTAGGGTTGAAACTGTGTAGAGGTCGTGTTGGACTGAGCTTTAGCAGAAGGTTCCCTGTAGGTTTGAAACTGTGTAGAGGTCGTGTTGGACTGAGCGTTAGCAGAAGGTTCCCTGTAGGGTTGAAACTGTGTAGAGGTCGTGTTGGACTGAGCGTTAGCAGACGGACCACTGTAGGTTTGAAACTGTGTAGAGGTCGTGTTGGACTGAGCTTTAGCAGAAGGTTCCCTGTAGGTTTGAAACTGTGTAGAGGTCGTGTTGGACTGAGCGTTAGCAGAAGGTTCCCTGTAGGGTTGAAACTGTGTAGAGGTCGTGTTGGACTGAGCGTTAGCAGACGGACCACTGTAGGGTTGAAACTGTGTAGAGGTCGTGTTGGACTGAGCGTTAGCAGAAGGATCTCTGTAGGGTTGAAACTGTGTAGAGGTCGTGTTGGACTGAGCGTTAGCAGAAGGATCTCTGTAGGGTTGAAACTGTGTAGAGGTCGTGTTGGACTGAGCGTTAGCAGAAGGATCTCTGTAGGGTTGAAACTGTGTAGAGGTCGTGTTGGACTGAGCGTTAGCAGAAGGTCCCCTGTAGGGTTGAAACTGTGTAGAGGTCGTGTTGGACTGAGCGTTAGCAGAAGGTTCCCTGTAGGGTTGAAACTGTGTAGAGGTCGTGTTGGACTGAGCGTTAGCAGAAGGTCCCCTGTAGGGTTGAAACTGTGTAGAGGTCGTGTTGGACTGAGCGTTAGCAGAAGGACTCTGTAGGGTTGAAACTGTGTAGAGGTCGTGTTGGACTGAGCGTTAGCAGAAGGTCCCCTGTAGGGTTGAAACTGTGTAGAGGTCGTGTTGGACTGAGCGTTAGCAGAAGGTTCCCTGTAGGATTGAAACTGTGTAGAGGTCGTGTTGGACTGAGCGTTAGCAGAAGGATCCCTGTACTGTAGGTTCATTGTCATCTAATACACAGTATGTATGCTGTGAAATGAACGAACCTGGTCCCATAACCTAGACAGGAGATAGCCTCTGTTAAATTTAACTATACTCACACCCCTATGTGAAGCCTGGGTGAGGACCCCCCTCCTCACCCCTCTTCCCTCCTCACCCCTCTTCCCTCCTCACCCCTCCTCCCTCCTCACCCCTCCTCACCCCTCTTCCCTCCTCACCCCTCTTCCCTCCTCACCCCTCCTCCCTCCTCACCCCTCCTCACCCCTCTTCCCTCCTCACCCCTCTTCCCTTCTCACCCCTCTTCACCCCTCCTCCCTCCTCACCCCTCTTCCCGCCTCACCCCTCCTCACCCCTCCTCCCTCCTCACCCCTCCTCACCCCTCGTCCCTCCTCACCCCTCTTCCCTCCTCACCCCTCCTCACCCCTCTTCCCTCCTCACCCCTCTTCACCCCTCTTCCCTCCTCACCCCTCTTCCCTCCTCACCCCTCTTCCCTCCTCACCCCTCTTCCCTCCTCACCCCTCTTCCCTCCTCAACCCCTCTTCCCTCCTCACCCCTCTTCCCTCCTCACCCCTCTTCCCTTCTCACCCTTCCACCCTCCTCACCCCCTCCTCCCTCCTCACCCCTCTTCCCTCCTCACCCCTCTTCCCTCCTCACCCCTCTTCCCTTATCACCCCTCTTCCCTCCTCACCCCTCTTCCCTCCTCACCCCTCTTCCCTTATCACCCCTCTTCCCTCCTCACCTCTCCTCCCTCATCAACCCTCTTCCCTCCTCACCCCTCTTCCCTCCTCACCTCTCCTCACCTCTCCTCCCTCCTCCTCCTCCCTCCTCACCCCTCCTCCTCCTCCCTCCTCACCTCTCCTCACCCCTCCTCCTCACCCCTCCTCACCCCTCCTCACACAGGCTTAACTCCAGGCTTGTGAGTGCAGTTTCCTGAGCCTTTGTCTCCTGTCTAGGTAGTGGGCCTGAACCTATTTACCACGGTGGATTAAATCAGGGACAAACACAGTGTTTCTTACACTAATCTCCTTTAAAACCAAAGTAGGAACCATATATAAACATGGCATGATTATTAACCACATATAAACATGGCATGATTATTAACCACATATACATATGGCATGATTATTAACCACATATACATATGGCATGATTATTAACCACATATACATATGGAACCACATATAAACATGGCATGATTATTAACCACATATACATATGGCATGATTATTAACCACATATACATATGGCATGATTATTAACCACATATACACATGGCATGATTATTAACCACATATACATATGGCATGATTATTAATAACATATACATATGGCATGATTATTAACCACATATAAACATGGCATGATTATTAACCACATATACACATGGCATGATTATTAACCACATATACATATGGCATGATTATTAATCACATATACATATGGCATGATTATTAATAACATATACATATGGCATGATTATTAATAACATATACATATGGCATGATTATTAACCACATATAAACATGGCATGATTATTAACCACATATAAACATGGCATGATTATTAACCACATATACATATGGCATGATTATTAACCACATATACATATGGCATGATTATTAACCACATATAAACATGGCATGATTATTAACCACATATACATATGGCATGATTATTAACCACATATACATATGGCATGATTATTAATCACATATACATATGGAACCACATATAAACATGGCATGATTATTAACCACATATACATATGGCATGATTATTAACCACATATACATATGGCATGATTATTAACCACATATACACATGGCATGATTATTAACCACATATAAACATGGCATGATTATTAACCACATATACACATGGCATGATTATTAACCACATATACATATGGCATGATTATTAACCACATATACATATGGCATGATTATTAATCACATATACATATGGAACCACATATAAACATGGCATGATTATTAACCACATATACATATGGCATGATTATTAACCACATATACATATGGCATGATTATTAACCACATATACATATGGCATGATTATTAACCACATATACATATGGCATGATTATTAACCACATATACATATGGCATGATTATTAACCACATATACATATGGCATGATTATTAATCACATATACATATGGCATGATTATTAATCACATATACATATGGAACCACATATAAACATGGCATGATTATTAACCACATATAAACATGGCATGATTATTAACCACATATACATATGGCATGATTATTAATCACATATACATATGGAACCACATATAAACATGGCATGATTATTAACCACATATACATATGGCATGATTATTAATCACATATAAACATGGCATGATTATTAACCACATATACATATGGAACCACATATAAACATGGCATGATTATTAACCACATATAAACATGGCATGATTATTAACCACATATACATATGGCATGATTATTAACCACATATACATATGGAACCACATATAAACATGGCATGATTATTAATCACATATACATATGGAACCACATATAAACATGGCATGATTATTAACCACATATAAACATGGCATAATTATTAATCACATATACATATGGCATAATTATTAATCACATATAAACATGGCATGATTATTAACCACATATACATATGGCATGATTATTAATCACATATAAACATGGCATGATTATTAACCACATATAAACATGGCATGATTATTAACCACATATAAACATGGCATGATTATTAACCACATATACATATGGAACCACATATAAACATGGCATGATTATTAATCACATATACACATGGCATGATTATTAACCACATATAAACATGGCATGATTATTAATAACATATACACATGGCATGATTATTAACCACATATAAACATGGCATGATTATTAATCACATATACACATGGCATGTTTATTAACCACATATAAACATGGCATGATTATTAACCACATATAAACATGGAACCACATATAAACATGGCATGATTATTAATCACATATACACATGGCATGTTTATTAACCACATATAAACATGGCATGATTATTAACCACATATAAACATGGCATGATTATTAATCACATATACATATGGCATGATTATTAACCACATATACATATGGCATGATTATTAATCACATATACATATGGCATGATTATTAACCACATATAAACATGGCATGATTATTAACCACATATACACATGGCATGATTATTAACCACATATAAACATGGCATGATTATTAACCACATATACATATGGCATGATTATTAACCACATATAAACATGGCATGATTATTAATCACATATAAACATGGCATGATTATTAACCACATATACATATGGCATGATTATTAACCACATATACATATGGCATGATTATTAACCACATATACATATGGCATGATTATTAATCACATATACATATGGCATGATTATTAACCACATATAAACATGGCATGATTATTAATAACATATAAACATGGCATGATTATTAACCACATATAAACATGGCATGATTATTAATCACATATACATATGGCATGATTATTAACCACATATAAACATGGCATGATTATTAACCACATATACATATGGAACCACATATAAACATGGAATCACATATAAACATGGCATGATTATTAATCACATATACATATGGCATGATTATTAACCACATATAAACATGGCATGATTATTAATAACATATAAACATGGCATGATTATTAATCACATATACATATGGCATGATTATTAATCACATATACATATGGAACCACATATAAACATGGAATCACATATAAACATGGCATGATTATTAATCACATATACATATGGCATGATTATTAACCACATATAAACATGGCATGATTATTAATCACATATACACATGGCATGATTATTAACCACATATAAACATGGCATGATTATTAATCACATATACATATGGCATGATTATTAACCACATATACATATGGCATGATTATTAACCACATATAAACATGGAATTCACATATAAACATGGCATGATTATTAACCACATATAAACATGGCATGATTATTAACCACATATAAACATGGCATGATTATTAACCACATATACATATGGCATGATTATTAACCACATATACATATGGCATGATTATTAACCACATATAAACATGGCATGATTATTAACCACATATACATATGGAACCACATATAAACATGGCATGATTATTAACCACATATACATATGGCATGATTATTAACCACATATAAACATGGCATGATTATTAACCACATATAAACATGGCATGATTATTAACCACATATACATATGGCATGATTATTAACCACATATACATATGGCATGATTATTAATCACATATACATATGGAACCACATATAAACATGGAATCACATATAAACATGGCATGATTATTAATCACATATAAACATGGCATGATTATTAATCACATATACATATGGCATGATTATTAACCACATATAAACATGGCATGATTATTAACCACATATAAACATGGCATGATTATTAACCACATATACATATGGCATGATTATTAACCACATATACATATGGCATGATTATTAACCACATATAAACATGGCATGATTATTAACCACATATAAACATGGCATGATTATTAACCACATATAAACATGGCATGATTATTAATCACATATAAACATGGCATGATTATTAACCACATATAAACATGGCATGATTATTAACCACATATAAACATGGCATGATTATTAACCACATATAAACATGGCATGATTATTAACCACATATAAACATGGCATGATTATTAATCACATATACATATGGCATGATTATTAACCACATATACATATGGCATGATTATTAATCACATATACATATGGAACCACATATAAACATGGCATGATTATTAACCACATATACATATGGAACCACATATAAACATGGCATGAATATTAACCACATATACATATGGAACCACATATAAACATGGAATCACATATAAACATGGCATGATTATTAATCACATATAAACATGGCATGATTATTAATCACATATACATATGGCATGATTATTAACCACATATACATATGGAACCACATATAAACATGGAATCACATATAAACATGGCATGATTATTAATCACATATAAACATGGCATGATTATTAATCACATATACATATGGCATGATTATTAACCACATATAAACATGGCATGATTATTAATCACATATAAACATGGCATGATTATTAATCACATATACATATGGCATGATTATTAACCACATATAAACATGGCATGATTATTAACCACATATAAACATGGCATGATTATTAACCACATATACATATGGCATGATTATTAACCACATATACATATGGCATGATTATTAACCACATATAAACATGGCATGATTATTAACCACATATAAACATGGCATGATTATTAACCACATATAAACATGGCATGATTATTAACCACATATACATATGGCATGATTATTAACCACATATAAACATGGCATGATTATTAACCACATATACATATGGAACCACATATAAACATGGCATGATTATTAACCACATATACATATGGCATGATTATTAACCACATATAAACATGGCATGATTATTAACCACATATACATATGGAACCACATATAAACATGGCATGATTATTAACCACATATACATATGGCATGATTATTAACCACATATAAACATGGCATGATTATTAACCACATATACATATGGAACCACATATAAACATGGCATGATTATTAACCACATATACATATGGCATGATTATTAACCACATATAAACATGGCATGATTATTAACCACATATACATATGGAACCACATATAAACATGGCATGATTATTAACCACATATAAACATGGCATGATTATTAACCACATATACATATGGCATGATTATTAACCACATATAAACATGGCATGATTATTAATCACATATACATATGGCATGATTATTAACCACATATAAACATGGCATGATTATTAACCACATATACATATGGAACCACATATAAACATGGCATGATTATTAACCACATATACACATGGCATGATTATTAACCACATATAAACATGGCATGATTATTAACCACATATAAACATGGCATGATTATTAACCACATATAAACATGGCATGATTATTAATCACATATACACATGGCATGATTATTAACCACATATAAACATGGCATGATTATTAACCACATATAAACATGGCATGATTATTAATCACATATACATATGGCATGATTATTAACCACATATACACATGGCATGATTATTAACCACATATAAACATGGCATGTTTATTAACCACATATAAACATGGCATGATTATTAACCACATATAAACATGGAACCACATATAAACATGGCATGATTATTAATCACATATACACATGGCATGTTTATTAACCACATATAAACATGGCATGATTATTAACCACATATAAACATGGCATGATTATTAATCACATATACATATGGCATGATTATTAACCACATATACATATGGCATGATTATTAATCACATATACATATGGCATGATTATTAACCACATATAAACATGGCATGATTATTAATAACATATACACATGGCATGATTATTAACCACATATAAACATGGCATGATTATTAATCACATATACATATGGCATGATTATTAACCACATATAAACATGGCATGATTATTAATCACATATAAACATGGCATGATTATTAACCACATATACATATGGCATGATTATTAACCACATATACATATGGCATGATTATTAACCACATATACATATGGCATGATTATTAATCACATATACATATGGCATGATTATTAACCACATATAAACATGGCATGATTATTAATAACATATAAACATGGCATGATTATTAACCACATATAAACATGGCATGATTATTAATCACATATACATATGGCATGATTATTAACCACATATAAACATGGCATGATTATTAACCACATATACATATGGAACCACATATAAACATGGAATCACATATAAACATGGCATGATTATTAATCACATATACATATGGCATGATTATTAACCACATATAAACATGGCATGATTATTAATAACATATAAACATGGCATGATTATTAATCACATATACATATGGCATGATTATTAATCACATATACATATGGAACCACATATAAACATGGAATCACATATAAACATGGCATGATTATTAATCACATATACATATGGCATGATTATTAACCACATATAAACATGGCATGATTATTAATCACATATACACATGGCATGATTATTAACCACATATAAACATGGCATGATTATTAATCACATATACATATGGCATGATTATTAACCACATATACATATGGCATGATTATTAACCACATATAAACATGGAATCACATATAAACATGGCATGATTATTAACCACATATAAACATGGCATGATTATTAACCACATATAAACATGGCATGATTATTAACCACATATACATATGGCATGATTATTAACCACATATACATATGGCATGATTATTAACCACATATAAACATGGCATGATTATTAACCACATATACATATGGAACCACATATAAACATGGCATGATTATTAACCACATATACATATGGCATGATTATTAACCACATATAAACATGGCATGATTATTAACCACATATAAACATGGCATGATTATTAACCACATATACATATGGCATGATTATTAACCACATATACATATGGCATGATTATTAACCACATATAAACATGGCATGATTATTAACCACATATAAACATGGCATGATTATTAACCACATATACATATGGCATGATTATTAACCACATATACATATGGCATGATTATTAATCACATATACATATGGAACCACATATAAACATGGAATCACATATAAACATGGCATGATTATTAATCACATATAAACATGGCATGATTATTAATCACATATACATATGGCATGATTATTAACCACATATAAACATGGCATGATTATTAACCACATATAAACATGGCATGATTATTAACCACATATAAACATGGCATGATTATTAACCACATATAAACATGGCATGATTATTAACCACATATAAACATGGCATGATTATTAACCACATATAAACATGGCATGATTATTAACCACGTATAAACATGGCATGATTATTAACCACATATAAACATGGCATGATTATTAACCACATATAAACATGGCATGATTATTAACCACATATAAACATGGCATGATTATTAACCACATATAAACATGGCATGATTATTAACCACATATAAACATGGCATGATTATTAATCACATATACATATGGCATGATTATTAACCACATATACATATGGCATGATTATTAATCACATATACATATGGAACCACATATAAACATGGCATGACATATAAACATAACCACATATACATATGGAACCACATATAAACATGGCATGATTATTAACCACATATACATATGGAACCACATATAAACATGGAATCACATATAAACATGGCATGATTATTAATCACATATAAACATGGCATGATTATTAATCACATATACATATGGCATGATTATTAACCACATATACATATGGAACCACATATAAACATGGCATGATTATTAACCACATATACATATGGAACCACATATAAACATGGAATCACATATAAACATGGCATGATTATTAATCACATATAAACATGGCATGATTATTAACCACATATACATGGCATGATTATTAACCACATATACATATGGCATGATTATTAACCACATATAAACATGGCATGATTATTAACCACATATAAACATGGCATGATTATTAACCACATATAAACATGGCATGATTATTAACCACATATAAACATGGCATGATTATTAACCACATATACATATGGCATGATTATTAACCACATATACATATGGCATGATTATTAACCACATATAAACATGGCATGATTATTAACCACATATAAACATGGCATGATTATTAACCACATATAAACATGGCATGATTATTAACCACATATACATATGGCATGATTATTAACCACATATAAACATGGCATGATTATTAACCACATATACATATGGAACCACATATAAACATGGCATGATTATTAACCACATATACATATGGCATGATTATTAACCACATATAAACATGGCATGATTATTAACCACATATACATATGGATTATTAACCACATAACCACATATAAACATGGCATGATTATTAACCACATATACATATGGCATGATTATTAACCACATATAAACATGGCATGATTATTAACCACATATACATATGGAACCACATATAAACATGGCATGATTATTAACCACATATACATATGGCATGATTATTAACCACATATAAACATGGCATGATTATTAACACATATACATATGGAACCACATATAAACATGGCATGATTATTAACCACATATAAACATGGCATGATTATTAACCACATATACATATGGCATGATTATTAACCACATATAAACATGGCATGATTATTAATCACATATACATATGGCATGATTATTAACCACATATAAACATGGCATGATTATTAACCACATATACATATGGAACCACATATAAACATGGCATGATTATTAACCACATATACACATGGCATGATTATTAACCACATATAAACATGGCATGATTATTAACCACATATAAACATGGCATGATTATTAACCACATATAAACATGGCATGATTATTAACCACATATAAACATGGCATGATTATTAACCACATATAAACATGGCATGATTATTAACCACATATAAACATGGCATGATTATTAACCACATATACATATGGCATGATTATTAACCACATATAAACATGGCATGATTATTAACCACATATACATATGGCATGATTATTAATCACATATACATATGGAACCACATATAAACATGGAATGATTATATAAACATGGCATGATTATTAATCACATATAAACATGGCATGATTATTAATCACATATAAACATGGCATGATTATTAACCACATATAAACATGGCATGATTATTAACCACATATAAACATGGCATGATTATTAACCACATATACATATGGCATGATTATTAACCACATATAAACATGGCATGATTATTAACCACATATAAACATGGCATGATTATTAACCACATATAAACATGGCATGATTATTAACCACATATACATATGGCATGATTATTAACCACATATAAACATGGCATGATTATTAACCACATATACATATGGAACCACATATAAACATGGCATGATTATTAACCACATATACATATGGCATGATTATTAACCACATATAAACATGGCATGATTATTAACCACATATACATATGGAACCACATATAAACATGGCATGATTATTAACCACATATACATATGGCATGATTATTAACCACATATAAACATGGCATGATTATTAACCACATATAAACATGGCATGATTATTAACCACATATACATATGGCATGATTATTAACCACATATAAACATGGCATGATTATTAACCACATATACATATGGCATGATTATTAATCACATATACATATGGAACCACATATAAACATGGAATCACATATAAACATGGCATGATTATTAATCACATATAAACATGGCATGATTATTAATCACATATACATATGGCATGATTATTAACCACATATAAACATGGCATGATTATTAACCACATATAAACATGGCATGATTATTAACCACATATACATATGGCATGATTATTAACCACATATAAACATGGCATGATTATTAACCACATATAAACATGGCATGATTATTAACCACATATAAACATGGCATGATTATTAACCACATATACATATGGCATGATTATTAACCACATATAAACATGGCATGATTATTAACCACATATACATATGGAACCACATATAAACATGGCATGATTATTAACCACATATACATATGGCATGATTATTAACCACATATAAACATGGCATGATTATTAACCACATATAAACATGGCATGATTATTAACCACATATACATATGGAACCACATATAAACATGGCATGATTATTAACCACATATACATATGGAACCACATATAAACATGGCATGATTATTAATCACATATACATATGGAACCACATATAAACATGGCATGATTATTAACCACATATAAACATGGCATGATTATTAACCACATATAAACATGGCATGATTATTAACCACATATACATATGGAACCACATATAAACATGGCATGATTATTAACCACATATACATATGGAACCACATATAAACATGGCATGATTATTAACCACATATAAACATGGCATGATTATTAACCACATATACATATGGAACCACATATAAACATGGCATGATTATTAACCACATATACATATGGCATTATTATTAACCACATATAAACATGGCATGATTATTAACCACATATACATATGGCATGATTATTAACCACATATAAACATGGCATGATTATTAACCACATATAAACATGGCATGATTATTAACCACATATACACATGGCATGATTATTAACCACATATAAACATGGCATGATTATTAACCACATATACATATGGAACCACATATAAACATGGCATGATTATTAACCACATATAAACATGGCATGATTATTAACCACATATACATATGGAACCACATATAAACATGGCATGATTATTAATCACATATACATATGGAACCACATATAAACATGGCATGATTATTAACCACATATAAACATGGCATGATTATTAACCACATATACATATGGAACCACATATAAACATGGCATGATTATTAACCACATATACATATGGAACCACATATAAACATGGCATGATTATTAATCACATATACATATGGAACCACATATAAACATGGCATGATTATTAACCACATATACATATGGAACCACATATAAACATGGCATGATTATTAATCACATATACATATGGAACCACATATAAACATGGCATGATTATTAACCACATATAAACATGGCATGATTATTAATCACATATACATATGGCATGATTATTAACCACATATACATATGGCATGATTATTAACCACATATAAACATGGCATGATTATTAACCACATATAAACATGGCATGATTATTAACCACATATAAACATGGCATGATTATTAACCACATATACATATGGCATGATTATTAACCACATATAAACATGGCATGGCATGATTATTAACCACATATAAACATGGCATGATTATTAACCACATATACATCATGATTATTAACCATTATTATGATTATTAACCACATATAAACATGGCATGATTATTAACCACATATACATATGGAACCACATATAAACATGGCATGATTATTAACCACATATAAACATGGCATGATTATTAACCACATATACATATGGAACCACATATAAACATGGCATGATTATTAATCACATATACATATGGAACCACATATAAACATGGCATGATTATTAACCACATATAAACATGGCATGATTATTAACCACATATACATATGGAACCACATATAAACATGGCATGATTATTAGTTTTCACATATACATATGGAACCACATATAAACATGGTTATGATTATTAGTTACATTCACATATAAACATGGCATGATTATTAACCACATATACATATGGAACCACATATAAACATGGCATGATTATTAACCACATATACATATGGAACCACATATAAACATGGCATGATTATTAATCACATATACATATGGAACCACATATAAACATGGCATGATTATTAACCACATATACATATGGAACCACATATAAACATGGCATGATTATTAACCACATATAAACATGGCATGATTATTAACCACATATAAACATGGCATGATTATTAACCACATATAAACATGGCATGATTATTAACCACATATAAACATGGCATGATTATTAACCACATATACTTATGGCATGATTATTAATCACATATACATATGGAACCACATATAAACATGGCATGATTATTAACCACATATAAACATGGCATGATTATTAACCACATATAAACATGGCATGATTATTAACCACATATAAACATGGCATGATTATTAACCACATATAAACATGGCATGATTATTAACCACATATACATATGGAACCACATATAAACATGGCATGATTATTAACCACATATACATATGGAACCACATATAAACATGGCATGATTATTAATCACATATAAACATGGCATGATTATTAACCACATATAAACATGGCATGATTATTAACCACATATAAACATGGCATGATTATTAATCACATATACATATGGCATGATTATTAACCACATATACATATGGCATGATTATTAACCACATATAAACATGGCATGATTATTAACCACATATAAACATGGCATGATTATTAACCGCATATAAACATGGCATGATTATTAACCACATATAAACATGGCATGATTATTAACCACATATACATATGGCATGATTTTAACCACATTACATATGGCATGATTATTAAGTGGTTACATATGGCATGATTATTAACCACATATAAACATGGCATGATTATTAACCACAGTGGTATAGTCCATGGCATGATTATTAACCACATATAAACATGGCATGATTATTAACCACATATACATATGGCATGATTATTACCACATATACATATGGCATGATTATTAACCTGATTACCATGGCATCTGATTATTAAGATTACATATAAACATGGCATGATTATTAACCACATTACCTGTCCCATATGGCATGATTATTAACCACATATACATATGGCATGATTATTAACCGCATATAAACATGGCATGATTATTAACCACATATAAACATGGCATGATTATTAACCACATATAAACATGGCATGATTATTAACCACATATACATATGGCATGATTATTAACCACATATACATATGGCATGATTATTAACCGCATATAAACATGGCATGATTATTAACCACATATAAACATGGCATGATTATTAATCACATATACATATGGCATGATTATTAACCACATATACATATGGCATGATTATTAACCGCATATAAACATGGCATGATTATTAACCACATATAAACATGGCATGATTATTAACCACATATACATATGGAACCACATATAAACATGTCATGATTATTAACCACATATAAACATGGCATGATTATTAACCACATATAAACATGGCATGATTATTAACCACATATACATATGTCATGATACCAGAAAGGACATTTGGGTCCATCACCACAGTATGTTTCAGATCCTCGTGAGTTCGTCTTGACTATATCCTTACTATAAGCCCTTGTGTTGTGACGGCACAGATTTCTCTCTTCTCATCAGCCTAATGTAGATATGCTGTGCTTGTTCAGAATATTTACAGTAGGTTATATCTCATGAATAAGATACCTTAGGTTCTGTTGTTGTTCAGTAGATTCCACATTCCCTTTAGTCTGTCCCCATCAAATCTACCTTTGTCCCCGAACAAACTTTAGGTTTAATATCCATCCATTTGTTCTGGTGGTGACATTAGGATCTACGTCCTCGACAACAGAGGGCAGAGCCTCTGTTTATCATCTTTATGAAAAATACATCTGCAGTTCAAATCAACTCTCACCATATTTAAACTTAGCCTTAACCCCCCTTCTTGTCGAGAGAGAGAGAGAGTGTGTGTGTGTGTGTGTGTGTGTGTGTGTGTGTGTGTGTGTGTGTGTGTGTGTGTGTGTGTGTGTTGTGTGTGTGTGTGTGTGTGTGTGTGTGTGTGTGTGTGTGTGTGTGTGTAGTGTATGCATTGACCTGGCATACAGAAGTGGGTGCCATACATTCAACCTGTCCCATTTGCCGTGGGGTAGTTTTCACCTGAGTTACCGTGGGGTAGTTTTCACCTGAGTTACCGTGGGGTAGTTTTCACCTGAGTTACCGTGGGGTAGTTTTCACCTGAGTTACCGTGGGGTAGTTTTCACCTGAGTTACCGTGGGGTAGTTTTCACCTGAGTTACCGTGGGGTAGTTTTCACCTGAGTTACCGTGGGGTAGTTTTCACCTGAGTTACCGTGGGGTAGTTTTCACCTGAGTTACCGTGGGGTAGTTTTCACCTGAGTTACCGTGGGGTAGTTTTCACCTGAGTTACCGTGGGGTAGTTTTCACCTGAGTTACAGTGGGGTAGTTTTCACCTGAGTTACCGTGGGGTAGTTTTCACCTGAGTTACCGTGGGGTAGTTTTCACCTGAGTTACCGTGGGGTAGTTTTCACCTGAGTTACCGTGGGGTAGTTTTCACCTGAGTTACCGTGGGGTAGTTTTCACCTGAGTTACCGTGGGGTAGTTTTCACCTGAGTTACCGTGGGGTAGTTTTCACCTGAGTTACCGTGGGGTAGTTTTCACCTGAGTTACCGTGGGGTAGTTTTCACCTGAGTTACCGTGGGGTAGTTTTCACCTGAGTTACCGTGGGGTAGTTTTCACCTGAGTTACCGTGGGGTAGTTTTCACCTGAGTTACCGTGGGGTAGTTTTCACCTGAGTTACCGTGGGGTAGTTTTCACCTGAGTTACCGTGGGGTAGTTTTCACCTGAGTTACCGTGGGGTAGTTTTCACCTGAGTTACCGCGGGGTAGTTTTCACCTGAGTTACCGTGGGGTAGTTTTCACCTGAGTTACCGTGGGGTAGTTTTCACCTGAGTTACCGTGGGGTAGTTTTCACCTGAGTTACCGTGGGGTAGTTTTCACCTGAGTTACCGTGGGGTAGTTTTCACCTGAGTTACCGTGGGGTAGTTTTCACCTGAGTTACCGTGGGGTAGTTTTCACCTGAGTTACCGTGGGGTAGTTTTCACCTGAGTTACCGTGGGGTAGTTTTCACCTGAGTTACCGTGGGGTAGTTTTCACCTGAGTTACCGTGGGGTAGTTTTCACCTGAGTTACCGCGGGGTAGTTTTCACCTGAGTTACCGTGGGGTAGTTTTCACCTGAGTTACCGTGGGGTAGTTTTCTCCTGAGTTACCGTGGGGTAGTTTTCACCTGAGTTACCGTGGGGTAGTTTTCGCCCTTTCCTTTAGTAACGCTATGGAGAGAGGAGCAACGAGCAGCAACCAGGTGAATGTCCATGCGGCCCAGAGGCCCCCGGTCCGAATTGCATACTGAAGATACGTTCCAGTTCCGTTTGATTCTAGTTCTGGGGAAGTGTTTTAGCATACTGAAGATACGTTCCAGTTCCTTTTGATTCTAGTTCTGGGGAAGTGTTTTAGCATACTGAAGATACGTTCCAGTTCCTTTTGATTCCAGTTCTGGGGAAGTGTTTTAGCAAATTAAGAGGAGGCTACTGGGAATTGGCAACAGCTTGTCTCCGTGTCACTTTAGTCCAATCTCAGGAATCACAGCACACCATACAAGCAAGCAAAATAGTCCATGCGATTCAATTCGATTTCACACGTGGGAGTGTAAGGAATCAAGTAAACGGCAATCATCGTAAACACACAGCACACATGATTAAAAGGCGTTCGTTAATAGGCTTTCAGAAAATAAGACAAGCTGATACTTAATAAAAAGACAATGGCTGTCTATTTTAGTAAGAGGCAGTGTCACTTGTGACGTGTGTATGCGTGTGTGTATGCGTGTGTATGCGTGTGTGTATGCGTGTGTATGCGTGTGTATGCGTGTGTATGCGTGTGTATGCGTGTGTATGCGTGTGTATGCGTGTGTGTGAATGCGTGTGTATGCGTGTGTATGCGTGTGTATGCGTGTGTGTATGCGTGTGTGTATGCGTGTGTATGTGTGTGTGTATGCGTGTGTATGTGTGTGTGTATGCATGTGTATGCGTGTGTATGCGTGTGTGTATGCGTGTGTATGCATGTGTGTATGCATGTGTATGCGTGTGTGTATGCGTGTGTATGCGTGTGTGTATGCGTGTGTATGCGTGTGTGTCTGCGTGTGTATGTGTGTGTATGTCTGTGTATGCGTGTGTATGTGTGTGTATGCATGTGTGTCTGCGTGTGTATGTGTGTGTATGCATGTGTATGCGTGTGTATGTGTGTGTATGCGTGTGTATGCGTGTGTATGTCTGTGTATGCGTGTGTATGCGTGTGTGTATGCATGTGTATGCGTGTGTATGCATGTGTATGTGTGTGTATGCGTGTGTATGTGTGTGTATGCATGTGTATGCGTGTGTGTCTGCGTGTGTATGTGTGTGTATGCATGTGTATGCGTGTGTATGCGTGTGTGGCTGCGTGTGTATGTGTGTGTATGCATGTGTATGCGTGTGTATGCGTGTGTATGTGTGTGTCTGCGTGTGTATGTGTGTGTATGCATGTGTGTATGTGTGTGTATGCATGTGTATGTGTGTGTGTCTGCGTGTGTATGCGTGTGTATGTGTGTGTATGCATGTGTATGTCTGTGTATGTGTGTGTATGTGTGTGTCTGCGTGTGTATGTGTGTGTATGCATGTGTGTATGTGTGTGTATGCATGTGTATGTGTGTGTGTCTGCGTGTGTATGCGTGTGTATGTGTGTGTATGCATGTGTATGTCTGTGTATGTGTGTGTATGCATGTGTATGTCTGTGTCTGCGTGTGTATGCGTGTGTATGTGTGTGCGCGTGCTGGTGTGTGTGTGTGCTCCCTTGACCGTATCAGGCATCATTTTAGCCTCAAACCTCTAAACCATAGTATTAGTTTAGCCTCAAACCTCTAAACTATAGTATTAGTTTAGCCTCAAACCTATAGACTATAGTATTAGTTTAGCCTCAAACCTCTAAACTATAGTATTAGTTTAGCCTCAAACCTATAGACTATAGTATTAGTTTAGCCTCCAGCCTCTAGACTATAGTATTAGTTTAGCCTCAAACCTCTAAACTATAGTATTAGTTTAGCCTCAAACCTCTAGACTATAGTATTAGTTTAGCCTCAAACCTCTAGACTATAGTATTAGTTTAGCCTCAAACCTCTAGACCACATATGTCAGAGTCAAGGCCCGCGGGCCACATCCGGCCCGCGAGAAGGTTTTTTACGGCCCCTGGGATGATCTTGATTTATTATTAGAACCGGCCCGCAGACCGCAGCAAGCCGGCAGCCCGCAGATCTTTTACACGCACCAATACTACATTTCCCACAATGCAACGGTGACGCACCGAGCAGTAGGCTGCTTCATTTCAATATTTATTGGCACAGCAGTTGTCAGCATCACAGTAAAATTAACTTTCAGATACCCATCAAAAATGGCAAAACGGAAGGTGGACACTGAGAACCGGGGTTTCAAACAAGGTGGGAGTCGGAGTATTTGTTCACGGAGGTAGCTGGAAAACCTGTGTGTCTTCTGTGTGGAGAAAGTGTGGCGGTACTGAAAGAGTATAATCTGAGACGACATTATGAAACGAAACACGCGGACAAAAACAAGAATATGGACATGGAACAAAGGCTACAAAAGGCAGAGGAATTAAAACTGAGGCCTCAAATCTCGACAGGCTCTGTTCAAAAAAGCCAAATCACAAGGCCAGGCTGCTGTCAAGGCCAGTTTTATTTTGGCAGAAGAGATCGCTAAATCAGCCCGGCCATTTACGGAGGGGGATTTCATCAAAAACTGCATGATTAAAGTTTGTGACGAAGTTTGCCCAGAAAAAGGCAACTCTTTTTAAATGTGAGTCTGAGCAGAAACACCATTGCCGAGAGAGTAGACCAGTTGTCCATCAATCTAAAAGAGCAGCTTGTGAAAAAGGGAAAAGATTTCATTGCATATTCCTTGGCTGTGGATGAGAGCACCGACATTTCTGACATTGCCCAGTTGTCAATTTTCATCCGCGGAGTGGACTCCAGCCTAAGCGTGACAGAGGAGTTTTTGGCTTTACGTCCTATGCATGGCACAACTACGGGGCATGATTTGTATGAAGAGGTGTCAAGATGTGTAAATGAGATGGAGCTGCCTTGGGAAAAACTCGTGGGTTTGACAACCGACGGAGCACCTGCGATGTGTGGACACAGGAGCGGACTGGTGGCGAAGATACTGGGGAAAAGATGCAAGAGGAAAACGCGACAGGTGAGCTGACAGCTTATCATTGTATCATACACCAGGAAGCGTTGTGCGGTAAAGCCTTGAAAATGGAGCATGTAATGAGCATCATCACGCGCACAGTTAACTTTATCAGAGCCAAAGGTTTGAATCACCGCCAGTTCAAGGCATTTCTGACGGAGTTAGAAACGGAGCATGGTGATTTGCCTTATCACACAGAGGTGCGATGGCTAAGCCAGGGAAAGGTGCTTCAAAGATGTTGCGTGTGTTTCGAGCTTCGTGAGGAGATTTGTCTGTTCTTGGACAGCAAAGGGAAAGACACAACACAACTCCGAGACTAAATGTTTCTGTGTGAAATGGCTTTTCTGTGTGACATTACGAGTCATCTGAATGCAATGAACTTGCAGCTGCAGGGTCGGGATCGTGTCATCTCTGATATGTACAGTACAGTGAAGGCATTTAAAACCAAACTGACTCTGTGGGAGACGCAGATGCGGAAAGAAAATTTGAGCCACTTTCCCAGCTGCCAGACCATGAAAGAGAAGCTCTCTACCAGTGCGTTCCCGAGCGCACAGTTGGCTGATAAAATAGTTATGCTTGCCGCTGACTTTCGACGCCGATTTGCTGACTTTGAAGCACAAAAAAGCAGGTTGGAACTGCTCGGTAACCCATTTGCTGTTGACGTGGAAAGCTCACCACCAAACCTCCAAATGGAGTTGATTGACCTCCAATGCAATGATGCACTGAGGGCAAAATATGCGGCAGTGGGTGCTGCGGAGTTCGCCCGTTTCCTCCCCGACACAATGCCCCAGCTGCGCATCCAGGCTGCTCAAACGTTGTCTATGTTTGGCAGCACATACCTGTGTGAACAACTGTTTTCTTTGATGAACTTGAACAAAACATCACACAGAAGTCGACTTACTGCTGAACACCTCCACTCAATTCTGAGGATTTCCTCAGCTCAGAGCCTTACCCCGAACATTGATGAACTTGTGGAAAAGATGGGACACCACCAAGTATCACCCTCAACCTCAAACAAGTGAACATTACTGTGCAATCACATATTTAGAGTTTTACTCAGTTCAAGTTTAAAAGTTAAAGTTTAATATTTGTTTTCACTGCATGTTACTTCTCCTTAAACAAAGTGTTGTTTTTGATTAATAGATTTTTGCACTTTATTTTATTGTATTTCAATCCAATTATATTTTAAAAATATTTCAGTTGAGTGGATGATAGAAAATTGCTATTATTGTGTTTTTTTCTTTGAAGTAAATTTAGCCCACTTTTGCTAAAATAGAAAATATAGGCTACTGATGGTGCCTTGAATACCGGTTTCTTTCATTTAATGTTCATGTTATGGGGATTTTTATATAAAGGAAATTTGTCTTTTGTGTCTGTTGAAAATTAAAGATTACTGACAGAGCCATAAGAAAATATTGCTTTATTTATCTGATCATATTGGAATATATTTGTTAGGTTTTCAGTAGGTTCAATTAGGTTCACTAGACTATATGCGTCATTTAAAAAAATTTCAATGAACATTCGAACAGTCCGGCCCTCGGCTTGTAGCTAAATTTTTTATTTGGCCCTCCGTCCATTTGACTTTGACACCCCTGCTCTAGACTATAGTATTAGTTTAGCCTCAAACCTCTAGACTATAGTATTAGTTTAGCCTCAAACCTCTAGACTATAGTATTAGTTTACCTTCCAGGCTCTAGACTATAGTATTAGTTTAGCCTCAAACCTCTAGACTATAGTATTAGTTTAGCCTCAAACCTCTAGACTATAGTATTAGTTTAGCCTCAAACCTCTAGACTATAGTATTAGTTTAGCCTCAAACCTCTAGACTATAGTATTAGTTTAGCCTCAAACCTCTAGACTATAGTATTAGTTTAGCCTCAAACCTCTAGACTATAGTATTAGTTTAGCCTCCAGCCTCTAGAATATAGTATTAGTTTAGCCTCAAACCTCTAGACTATAGTATTAGTTTAGCCTCAAACATATAGACTACAGTATTAGTTTAGCCTCAAACCTATAGACTATAGTATTAGGTTAGTCTCAAACCTCTAGACTATAGTATTAGTTTAGCCTCAAACCTCTAGACTATAGTATTAGTTTAGTCTCAAACCTCTAGACTATAGTATTAGTTTAGCCTCAAACCTATAGACTATAGTATTAGTTTAGCCTCAAACCTCTAGACTATAGTATTAGTTTAGCCTCAAACCTATAGACTATAGTATTAGTTTAGCCTCAAACCTCTAGACTATAGTATTATTTTAGACATAAACCTCTAGACTATAGTATTAGTTTAGCCTCAAACCTATAGACTATAGTATTAGTTTAGCCTCAAACCTCTAGACTATAGTATTAGTTTAGCCTCAAACCTATAGACTATAGTATTAGTTTAGCCTCAAGCCTCTAGACTATAGTATTAGTTTAGACATAAACCTCTAGACTATAGTATTAGTTTAGCCTCAAACCTCTAGACTATAGTATTAGTTTAGCCTCAAACCTATAGACTATAGTATTAGTTTAGCCTCAAACCTCTAGACTATAGTATTACATTAGTCTCAAACCTCTAGACTATAATATTACTTTAGTCTCAAACCTCTAGACTATAGTATTAGTTTAGCCTCAAACCTCTAGACTATGGTATTAGTTTAGTCTCAAACCTATAGACTATAGTATTAGTTTAGCCTCAAACCTCTAGACTATAGTATTAGTTTAGCCTCCAGCCTCTAGAATATAGTATTAGTTTAGTCTCAAACCTCTAGACTATAATACACCATTTTGAAAAGAAGGTCGACGACATCCGATCCTCGTTTGCTAAGTCAAACGACACCGCTGGTTCTGCTCACACTGCCCTACCCTGTGCTCTGACCTCTTTCTCCCCTCTCTCTCCAGATGAAACCTCGCGTCTTGTGACGGCCGGCCGCCCAACAACCTGCCCGCTTGACCCTATCCCCTCCTCTCTTCTCCAGACCATTTCCGGAGACCTTCTCCCTTACCTCACCTCGCTCATCAACTCATCCCTGACCGCTGGCTACGTCCCTTCCGTCTTCAAGAGAGCGAGAGTTGCACCCCTTCTGAAAAAACCTACACTCGATCCCTCCGATGTCATCAACTACAGACCAGTATCCCTTCTTTCTTTTCTCTCCAAAACTCTTGAACGTGCCGTCCTTGGCCAGCTCTCCCGCTATCTCTCTCAGAATGACCTTCTTGATCCAAATCAGTCAGGTTTCAAGACTAGTCATTCAACTGAGACTGCTCTTCTCTGTATCACGGAGGCGCTCCGCACTACTAAAGCTAACTCTCTCTCCTCTGCTCTCATCCTTCTAGACCTATCGGCTGCCTTCGATACTGTGAACCATCAGATCCTCCTCTCCACCCTCTCCGAGTTGGGCATCTCCGGCGCGGCCCACGCTTGGATTGCGTCCTACCTGACAGGTCGCTCCTACCAGGTGGCGTGGCGAGAATCTGTCTCCTCACCACGCGCTCTCACCACTGGTGTCCCCCAGGGCTCGGTTCTAGGCCCTCTCCTATTCTCGCTATACACCAAGTCACTTGGCTCTGTCATAACCTCACATGGTCTCTCCTATCATTGCTATGCAGACGACACACAATTAATCTTCTCCTTTCCCCCTTCTGATGACCAGGTGGCGAATCGCATCTCTGCATGTCTGGCAGACATATCAGTGTGGATGACGGATCACCACCTCAAGCTGAACCTCGGCAAGACGGAGCTGCTCTTCCTCCCGGGAAGGACTGCCCGTTCCATGATCTCGCCATCACGGTTGACAACTCCATTGTGTCCTCCTCCCAGAGCGCTAAGAACCTTGGCGTGATCCTGGACAACACCCTGTCGTTCTCAACTAACATCAAGGCGGTGGCCCGTTCCTGTAGGTTCATGCTCTACAACATCCGCAGAGTACGACCCTGCCTCACACAGGAAGCGGCGCAGGTCCTAATCCAGGCACTTGTCATCTCCCGTCTGGATTACCGCAACTCGCTGTTGGCTGGGCTCCCTGCCTGTGCCATTAAACCCCTACAACTCATCCAGAACGCCGCAGCCCGTCTGGTGTTCAACCTTCCCAAGTTCTCTCACGTCACCCCGCTCCTCCGCTCTCTCCACTGGCTTCCAGTTGAAGCTCGCATCCGCTACAAGACCATGGTGCTTGCCTACGGAGCTGTGAGGGGAACGGCACCTCAGTACCTCCAGGCTCTGATCATGCCCTACACCCAAACAAGGGCACTGCGTTCATCCACCTCTGGCCTGCTCGCCTCCCTACCACTGAGGAAGTACAGTTCCCGCTCAGCCCAGTCAAAACTGTTCGCTGCTCTGGCCCCCCAATGGTGGAACAAACTCCCCACGACGCCAGGACAGCGGAGTCAATCACCACCTTCCGGAGACACCTGAAACCCCACCTCTTTAAGGAATACCTAGGATAGGATAAAGTAATCCTTCTCACCCCCCTTAAAAGATTTAGATGCACTATTGTAAAGTGGCTGTTCCACTGGATGTCATAAGGTGAATGCACCAATTTGTAAGTCGCTCTGGATAAGAGCGTCTGCTAAATGACTTAAATGTTAAATGTAATATTACTTTAGTCTCAAACCTCTAGACTATAATATTACTTTAGTCTCAAACCTCTAGACTATAATATTACTTTAGCCTCAAACCTCTAGACTATAATATTACTTTAGTCTCAAACCTCTAGACTATAATATTACTTTAGTCTCAAACCTCTAGACTATAGTATTAGTTTAGTCTCAAACCTCTAGACTATAGTATTACTTTAGTCTCAAACCTCTAGACCAGGTATTCACAAACTGAGAAGCACCAAATATTTTCCAACAGTACATTTATATTTTACATTTGGGTGAGGTTTTCAGCTAAATAACAACACAATGTCAAATACAGGTATCCTAGTCAAATGATTAACATCCAATCACATTAACCGTTACTCTCTCACAGGAAACCTTCCCTCTTGTGCAGACATTTAGAAACAACACATAACAATGTGAAAAATAAGCCACAGGAGTTTTTTTAGCGAGAATAAAGATGACTTTCGAGTAGTAAGACATGTATAAAAGCAACAGATACCATTAATAAGAAGGGGCTAGAAGCATCTTATATGGTGAGTTACAGAGTGGCTAGGACAGGGAAGCCCCATACTATTGTAGGGGAGTGGCTGGGACAGGCAAGCCTCATACTATTGTGGAGGAGTGGCTGGGACAGGCAAGCCCCATACTATTGTGGAGGAGTGGCTGGGACAGGCAAGCCTCATACTATTGTAGAGGAGTGGCTGGGACAGGCAAGCCCCATACTATTGTGGAGGAGTGGCTGGGACAGGCAAGCCCCATACTATTGTAGAGGAGTGGCTGGGACAGGGAAGTCCCCATACTATTGTAGAGGACTGGCTAGGACAGGCAAGTCCCCATACTATTGTAGAGGACTGGCTAGGACAGGGAAGTCCCCATACTATTGTAGAGGACTGGCTAGGACAGGCAAGCCCCATACTATTGTGGAGGACTGGCTAGGACAGGCAAGCCCCATACTATTGTGGAGGACTGGCTAGGACAGGCAAGCCCCATACTATTGTGGAGGACTGGCTTGGACAGGCAAGCCCCATACTATTGTGGAGGACTGGCTAGGACAGGCAAGTCCCCATACTATTGTGGAGGACTGGCTAGGACAGGCAAGCCCCATACTATTGTGAAGGACTGGCTAGGACAGGCAAGCCCCATACTATTGTGGAGGACTGGCTAGGACAGGCAAGCCCCATACTATTGTGGGGGACTGGCTAGGACAGGCAAGCCCCATACTATTGTGGAGGACTGGCTGGGACAGGGAAGTCCCATACTATTGTGGAGGACTGGCTAGGACAGGCAAGCCCCATACTATTGTGGGGGACTTAATTCTTCCTGCTGCCGGGGATATGGCTGGGACAATGCTGTGGGAAAGGACAAAAAAACTATACAGACAATGACTTCATCAAACAATGTTTCACGATGCATCAGTGACATGGCAGGAGATGTTTTGAAACAATTACTGCTTCGCATACAAGCCAGTGAATTATATGCATTACAGCTGGATGAGTCAACAGACGCCTGCCACAGCTCCTGGTATATGTCCGTTACAGCTGGATGAGTCAACAGACGCCTGGCACAGCTCCTGGTATATGTCCGTTACAGCTGGATGAGTCAACAGACGCCTGCCACAGCTCCTGGTATATGTCTGTTACAGCTGGATGAGTCAACAGGCCTGGCACAGCTCCTGGTATATGTCTGTTACAGCTGGATGAGTCAACTGACGCCTGGCACAGCTCCTGGTATATGTCCGTTATGTTTATGGGAGATCAATTAAGGAAGACATCCTCATCCTCTTCTGCAAACCACTGGAAACCAGGACAGGAGAGGATATTTTTTAAGTACTGGTCAGCTTTGTGACATCAAATGGCCTTTGGTGGCCGAGATGTGTTGGTATCTGATGGTGCCATGACAGGGAGACATAGCGTCGGGGTAATGCGCCTGTAACCGTTAACTCTTTCGTAGGAATTCCACTAACGGTCCGTAGACTAACCAAACGTAGATGCTGCTCATGTTGCTATCTGTACTGACGGCACCAAAGCCATAACAGGGAGACATAGTGGAGTGGTAACGCGTGTGCAAGCAGTTCCTCCCGACGCCACTTGGGTAAACTGCAGCATCCACCGAGAGGTTCTTGGGTACACTGCAGCATCCACCGAGAGGTTCTTGGGTACACTACAGCATCCACCTAGAGGCTCTTGGGTACACTGCAGCATCCACCTAGAGGCTCTTGGGTACACTGCAGCATCCACCGAGAGGTTCTTGGGTACACTGCAGCATCCACCTAGAGGCTCTTGGGTACACTGCAGCATCCACCTAGAGGCTCTTGGGTACACTGCAGCATCCACCGAGAGGTTCTTGGATACACTGCAGCATCCACCTAGAGGCTCTTGGGTACACTGCAGCATCCACCTAGAGGTTCTTGGGTACACTGCAGCATCCACCTAGAGGCTCTTGGGTACACTGCAGCATCCACCTAGAGGCTCTTGGGTACACTGCAGCATCCACCTAGAGGTTCTTGGGTACACTGCAGCATCCACCGAGAGGCTCTTGGATACACTGCAGCATCCACCTAGAGGCTCTTGGGTACACTGCAGCATCCACTGAGAGGCTCTTGGGTACACTGCAGCATCCACTGAGAGGCTCTTGGATACACTGCAGCATCCACCTAGAGGCTCTTGGGTACACTGCAGCATCCACCTAGAGGCTCTTGGGTACACTGCAGAATCCACCGAGAGGTTCTTGGATACACTGCAGCATCCACCGAGAGGTTCTTGGATACACTGCAGCATCCACCTAGAGGTTCTTGGGTACACTGCAGCATCCACCTAGAGGCTCTTGGGTACACTGCAGCATCCACCTAGAGGCTCTTGGGTACACTGCAGCATCCACCAAGAGGCTCTTGCTGCCAAGGGAATGCCTGACAACTTGAAAGACGTTTTGGAAACTACAGTGAACATATAAAACTTTGTTAAAGCAAAGCCCCTGAACTCAAATCAAAACAAATCAAATGTATTTATATAGCCCTTCGTACATCAGCTGATATCTCAAAGTGCTGTACAGAAACCCAGCCTAAAACGCCAAACAGCAAGCAATGCATGTGTAGAAGCACGGTGGCTAGGAAAAACTCCCTAGAAAGGCCAAAACCTAGGAAGAAACCTAGAGAGGAACCAGGCTATGTGGGGTGGCCAGTCCTCTTCTGGCTGTGCCGGGTGGAGATTATAACAGAACATGGCCAAGATGTTCAAATGTTCATAAATGACCACCATGGTCCAATAATTATAAGGCAGAACAGTTGAAACTGGAGCAGCAGCACGGCCAGGTGGACTGGGGACAGCAAGGAGTCATCATGTCAGGTAGTCCTGATGCATGGTCCTAGGGCTCAGGTCCTCCAAGAGAGAGAAAGAAAGAGAGAAAGAGAGAATTAGAGAGAGCACACTTAAATTCACACAGGACACCGAATAGGACAGGAGAAGTACTCCAGAGATAACAAACTGACCCTAGCCCCCCGACACATAAACTACTGCAGCATAAATACTGGAGGCTGAGACAGGAGGGGTCAGGAGACACTGTGGCCCCGTCTGAGGACACCCCCGGACAGGGCCAAACAGGAAGGATAAAACCCCACCCACTTTGCCAAAGCACAGCCCAAAGCACAGATTTCTCTTCTCTGACCTCTATGATGAAAATCATTATTGTTAATTGATTAGGACATCAACGAAATGCAGAGGTATAGTATAGATAATCATTTGAAGTATCAGTACAACTTTTACAATAAACCTCTCCTTGATATTGACCAATATCTGAGCTGAAGTATTGTCTTAGAGCTCAATAGGAAATGTGACGTCCAGCCAGTCCAGTCCCTCGTCCCAGAACCATGTTTTTCCTCCAGCCAGTTGTTACATAATGCCGAGTGGTAAGATCCTGTGAGAGGCCAGTGAGTCAGCCTGTGTGTTTCTATACTTAGCTTGATGTGAGATCCTATGGGCTTTTTGGGAGGACAGTGTTCATATCTACATCTCTACTTTCCCCTTGTGAAAACCCTTTATTCACCCCTCAAAAGCTCACACACACATTCACAAGCTTTTTTTATGGAAAGTGTTGTGATCTAGTTCTATGTAGTTGGTTGGACTAGTGGAGTCCATTTTGAAGTGATATGTCAATCACTAGCTTTCATTATGTACTATTTGGTGAGTTGGTGACACCACAAAAGGTCTTCAGAGATTTGTCTCACCTTATCCCTGCTGCTCTGTCCCTGTTGCTCTGTCTCTGCTTCCTCATCCCTGTTGCTCTGTCTCTGCTGCTCTGTCTCTGCTGCTCTGTCTCTGCTGCTCTGTCTCTGCTGCTCTGTCCCTGCTGCTCTGTCCCTGCTGCTCTGTCTCTGCTTCCTCATCCCTGTTGCTCTGTCTCTGCTGCTCTGTCCCTGCTGCTCTGTCTCTGCTGCTCTGTCCCTGCTGCTCTGTCCCTGCTGCTCTGTCCCTGCTGCTCTGTCCCTGCTGCTCTGTCTCTGCTTCCTCATCCCTGTTGCTCTGTCTCTGCTGCTCTGTCCCTGCTGCTCTGTCTCTGCTTCCTCATCCCTGCTGCTCTGTCTCTGCTGCTCTGTCTCTGCTGCTCTGTCTCTGCTGCTCTGTCTCTGCTGCTCTGTCCCTGCTGCTCTGTCCCTGCTGCTCTGTCTCTGCTTCCTCATCCCTGCTGCTCTGTCTCTGCTGCTCTGTCTCTGCTGCTCTGTCTCTGCTGCTCTGTCCCTGCTGCTCTGTCTATGCTGCTCTGTCCCTGCTGCTCTGTCTCTGCTGCTCTGTCCCTGCTGCTCTGTCTCTGCTGCTCTGTCCCTGCTGCTCTGTCTCTGTTGCTCTGTCTCTGCTGCTCTGTCCCTGCTGCTCTGTCTCTGCTTCCTCATCCCTGTTGCACTGTCCCTGCTGCTCTGTCCCTGCTGCTCTGTCTCTGCTTCCTCATCCCTGTTGCTCTGTCTCTGCTTCCTCATCCCTGCTGCTCTGTCCCTGCTGCTCTGTCTCTGCTGCTCTGTCCCTGCTGCTCTGTCTCTGCTTCCTCATCCCTGTTGCTCTGTCTCTGCTGCTCTGTCCCTGCTGCTCTGTCTCTGCTTCCTCATCCCTGCTGCTCTGTCTCTGCTGCTCTGTCCCTGCTGCTCTGTCTCTGCTTCCTCATCCCTGCTGCTCTGTCTCTGCTGCTCTGTCTCTGCTGCTCTGTCTCTGCTGCTCTGTCTCTGCTGCTCTGTCCCTGTTGCTCTGTCTCTGCTTCCTCATCCCTGTTGCTCTGTCTCTGCTGCTCTGTCCCTGTTGCTCTGTCTCTGCTGCTCTGTCCCTGCTGCTCTGTCTCTGCTTCCTCATCCCTGTTGCTCTGTCTCTGCTGCTCTGTCCCTGCTGCTCTGTCTCTGCTTCCTCATCCCTGCTGCTCTGTCTCTGCTGCTCTGTCTCTGCTGCTCTGTCTCTGCTGCTCTGTCCCTGCTGCTCTGTCTCTGTTGCTCTGTCTCTGTTGCTCTGTCCCTGCTGCTCTGTCCCTGCTGCTCTGTCTCTGTTGCTCTGTCCCTGCTGCTCTGTCCCTGCTGCTCTGTCCCTGCTGCTCTGTCTCTGTTGCTCTGTCCCTGCTGCTCTGTCCCTGCTGCTCTGTCCCTGCTGCTCTGTCTCTGCTGCTCTGTTCCTGCTGCTCTGTCCCTGTTGCTCTGTCCCTGTTGCTCTGTCTCTGCTGCTCTGTCCCTGCTGCTCTGTCTCTGCTGCTCTGTCTCTGCTGCTCTGTCTCTGCTGCTCTGTCCCTGCTGCTCTGTCCCTGCTGCTCTGTCCCTGCTGCTCTGTCCCTGCTGCTCTGTCTCTGCTGCTCTGTCTCTGCTGCTCTGTCCCTGCTGCTCTGTCTCTGCTGCTCTGTCTCTGCTGCTCTGTCTCTGCTGCTCTGTCCCTGCTGCTCTGTCTCTGCTGCTCTGTCTCTGCTGCTCTGTCTCTGCTGCTCTGACCCTGCTGCTCTGACCCTGCTGCTCTGTCCCTGCTGCTCTGTCTCTGCTGCTCTGTCTCTGCTGCTCTGTCCCTGATGCTCTGTCTCTGCTGCTCTGACCCTGCTGCTCTGTCTCTGCTGCTCTGTCCCTGATGCTCTGTCTCTGCTGCTCTGTCCCTGATGCTCTGTCTCAGCTGCTCTGACCCTGCTGCTCTGTCTCTGCTGCTCTGACCCTGCTGCTCTGTCTCTGCTGCTCTGTCCCTGCTGCTCTGTCTCTGCTGCTCTGTCTCTGCTGCTCTGTCTCTGCTGCTCTGTCTCTACTGCTCTGTCCCTGCTGCTCTGTCTCTGCTGGCTCTGTCTCTGCTGCTCTGTCTCTGCTGCTCTGTCCCTGCTGCTCTGTCTCTGCTGCTCTGACCCTGCTGCTCTGTCTCTGCTGCTCTGTCCCTGCTGCTCTGTCCCTGCTGCTCTGTCTCTGCTGCTCTGTCCCTGATGCTCTGTCCCTGCTGCTCTGTCTCTGCTGCTCTGTCTCTGCTGCTCTGTCTCTGCTGCTCTGTCCCTGCTGCTCTGTCTCTGCTGCTCTGTCCCTGCTGCTCTGTCTCTGCTGCTCTGTCTCTGCTGCTCTGACCCTGCTGCTCTGTCTCTGCTGCTCTGTCCCTGATGCTCTGTCTCTGCTGCTCTGACCCTGCTGCTCTGTCTCTGCTGCTCTGTCCCTGATGCTCTGTCTCTGCTGCTCTGTCCCTGATGCTCTGTCTCTGCTGCTCTGACCCTGCTGCTCTGTCTCTGCTGCTCTGTCCCTGCTGCTCTGTCCCTGCTGCTCTGTCTCTGCTGCTCTGTCTCTGCTGCTCTGACCCTGCTGCTCTGTCCCTGCTGCTCTGTCTCTGCTGCTCTGTCCCTGCTGCTCTGTCCCTGATGCTCTGTCTCTGCTGCTCTGTCTCTGCTGCTCTGTCTCTGCTGCTCTGACCCTGCTGCTCTGTCCCAGCTGCTCTGTCTCTGCTGCTCTGTCCCTGCTGCTCTGTCCCTGATGCTCTGTCTCTGCTGCTCTGTCTCTGCTGCTCTGTCTCTGCTGCTCTGTCCCTGCTGCTCTGTCCCTGCTGCTCTGTCTCTGCTGCTCTGTCCCTGCTGCTCTGTCTCTGCTGCTCTGTCTCTGCTGCTCTGTCTCTGCTGCTCTGTCTCTGCTGCTCTGTCTCTGCTGCTCTGTCCCTGCTGCTCTGTCCCTGATGCTCTGTCTCTGCTTCCTCATCCCTGCTGCTCTGTCCCTGCTGCTCTGTCTCTGCTTCCTCATCCCTGCTGCTCTGTCTCTGCTTCCTCATCTCTGCTGCTCTCTCTGCTGCTCTGTCTCTGCTGCTCTGTCCCTGCTGCTCTGTCTCTGCTTCCTCATCACTGCTGCTCTGTCCCTGCTGCTCTGTCTCTGCTTCCTCATCACTGCTGCTCTGTCCCTGCTGCTCTGTCTCTGCTTCCTCATCCCTGCTGCTCTGTCTCTGCTTCCTCATCTCTGCTGCTCTGTCTCTGCTGCTCTGTCCCTGCTGCTCTGTCTCTGCTTCCTCATACCTGCTGCTCTGTCTCTGCTTCCTCATCCCTGCTGCTCTGTCCCAGCTGCTCTGTCTCTGCTGCTCTGTCCCTGCTGCTCTGTCCCTGATGCTCTGTCTCTGCTGCTCTGTCTCTGCTGCTCTGTCTCTGCTGCTCTGTCTCTGCTGCTCTGTCTCTGCTGCTCTGTCCCTGCTGCTCTGTCTCTGCTGCTCTGTCTCTGCTGCTCTGTCTCTGCTGCTCTGTCCCTGCTGCTCTGTCTCTGCTGCTCTGTCTCTGCTGCTCTGACCCTGCTGCTCTGTCCCAGCTGCTCTGTCTCTGCTGCTCTGTCCCTGCTGCTCTGTCCCTGATGCTCTGTCTCTGCTGCTCTGTCTCTGCTGCTCTGTCTCTGCTGCTCTGTCCCTGCTGCTCTGTCTCTGCTGCTCTGTCCCTGCTGCTCTGTCTCTGCTGCTCTGTCCCTGCTGCTCTGTCTCTGCTGCTCTGTCTCTGCTGCTCTGTCTCTGCTGCTCTGTCTCTGCTGCTCTGTCCCTGCTGCTCTGTCCCTGCTGCTCTGTCCCTGATGCTCTGTCTCTGCTTCCTCATCCCTGCTGCTCTGTCCCTGCTGCTCTGTCTCTGCTTCCTCATCCCTGCTGCTCTGTCTCTGCTTCCTCATCTCTGCTGCTCTCTCTCTACTGCTCTGTCTCTGCTGCTCTGTCCCTGCTGCTCTGTCCCTGCTGCTCTGTCTCTGCTTCCTCATCACTGCTGCTCTGTCCCTGCTGCTCTGTCTCTGCTTCCTCATCCCTGCTGCTCTGTCTCTGCTTCCTCATCTCTGCTGCTCTGTCTCTGCTGCTCTGTCTCTGCTGCTCTGTCCCTGCTGCTCTGTCTCTGCTGCTCTGTCCCTGCTGCTCTGTCTCTGCTGCTCTGTCCCTGCTGCTCTGTCTCTGCTGCTCTGTCTCTGCTGCTCTGTCGCTGCTGCTCTGTCTCTGCTGCTCTGTCCCTGCTGCTCTGTCCCTGCTGCTCTGTCCCTGATGCTCTGTCTCTGCTTCCTCATCCCTGCTGCTCTGTCCCTGCTGCTCTGTCTCTGCTTCCTCATCCCTGCTGCTCTGTCTCTGCTTCCTCATCTCTGCTGCTCTCTCTCTACTGCTCTGTCTCTGCTGCTCTGTCCCTGCTGCTCTGTCCCTGCTGCTCTGTCTCTGCTTCCTCATCACTGCTGCTCTGTCCCTGCTGCTCTGTCTCTGCTTCCTCATCCCTGCTGCTCTGTCTCTGCTTCCTCATCTCTGCTGCTCTGTCTCTGCTGCTCTGTCTCTGCTGCTCTGTCCCTGCTGCTCTGTCCCTGCTTCCTCATCCCTGCTGCTCTGTCTCTGCTGCTCTGTCCCTGCTGCTCTGTCTCTGCTTCCTCATCCCTGCTGCTCTATCCCTGCTGCTCTGTCTCTGCTTCCTCAACCCTGCTGCTCTGTCTCTGCTTCCTCATCCCTGCTGCTCTGTCTCTGCTGCTCTGTCCCTGCTTCCTCATCCCTACTGCTCTGTCTCTGCTGCTCTGTCCCTGCTGCTCTGTCCCTGCTTCCTCATCCCTGCTGCTCTGTCTCTGCTGCTCTGTCCCTGCTGCTCTTTCCCTGCTTCCTCATCCCTGCTGCTCTGTCTCTGCTGCTCTGTCTCTGCTGCTCTGTCTCTGCTTCCTCATCCCTGCTGCTCTGTCCCTGCTTCCTCATCCCGCTGCTCTGTCCCTGCTGCTCTGTCCCTGCTGCTCTGTCTCTGCTGCTCTGTCCCTGCTGCTATGTCCCTGCTTCCTCATCCATGCTGCTCTGTCTCTGCTTCCTCATCCCTGCTGCTCTGTCTCTGCTTCCTCATCTCTGCTGCTCTCTCTCTGCTGCTCTGTCTCTGCTGCTCTGTCCCTGCTGCTCTGTCCCTGCTGCTCTGTCTCTGCTTCCTCATCACTGCTGCTCTGTCCCTGCTGCTCTGTCTCTGCTTCCTCATCCCTGCTGCTCTGTCTCTGCTTCCTCATCTCTGCTGCTCTGTCTCTGCTGCTCTGCCTCTGCTGCTCTGTCCCTGCTGCTCTGTCCCTGCTTCCTCATCCCTGCTGCTCTGTCTCTGCTGCTCTGTCCCTGCTGCTCTGTCTCTGCTTCCTCATCCCTGCTGATCTATCCCTGCTGCTCTGTCTCTGCTTCCTCATCCCTGCTGCTCTGTCTCTGCTGCTCTGTCCCTGCTTCCTCATCCCTTCTTCCTTGTCGATAATGCTCTGTCTCTGCTGCTCTGTCTCTGCTGCTCTGTCCCTGCTGCTCTGTCTCTGCTGCTCTGTCTCTGCTGCTCTGTCCCTGCTTCCTCATCCCTTCTTCCTTGTCGATAATGCTCTGTCTCTGCTGCTCTGTCCCTGCTGCTCTGTCTCTGCTGCTCTGTCTCTGCTGCTCTGTCTCTGCTGCTCTGTCTCTGCTTCCTCATCCCTGCTGCTCTGTCTCTGCTTCCTCATCCCTGCTGCTCTGTCTCTGTTGCTCTGTCCCTGCTTCTCTGTCTCTGCTGCTCTGTCCCTGCTGCTCTGCCCCTTCTTCCTCATCCCTGCTGCTCTGTCTCTGCTTCCTCATCCCTGCTGCTATGTCTTTGCTTCCTCATCCCTGCTGCTCTGTCCCTGCTGCTCTGTCTCTGCTGCTCTGTCTCTGCTTCCTTGTCCCTGCAGCTCTGTCTCTGCTGCTCTGTCTCTGCTGCTCTGTCTCTGCTTCCTCATCCCTGCTGCTCTGTCTCTGCTTCCTCATCCCTGCTGCTCTGTCTCTGTTGCTCTGTCCCTGCTTCTCTGTCTCTGCTGCTCTGTCCCTGCTGCTCTGGCCCTGCTGCTCTGTCTCTGCTTCCTCATCCCTGCTGCTCTGTCTCTGCTTTCTCATCCCTGCTGCTCTGTCTCTGCTTTCTCATCCCTGCTGCTCTGTCTATGCTTTCTCATCCCTGCTGCTCTGTCTATGCTTCCTCATCCCTGCTGCTCTATCTCTGCTTCCTCATCCCTGCTGCTCTGTCACTGCTGCTCTGTCTCTGCTTCCTCATCCCTGCTGCTCTGTCTCTGCTTCCTCATCCCTGCTGCTCTGTCTCTGCTGCCCTGTCCCTGCTGCTCTGTCTCTGCTTCCTCATCCCTTCTTCCTTGTCGCTAATGATCTGTCTCTGCTGCTCTGTCTCTGCTGCTCTGTCCCTGCTGCTCTGTCTCTGCTTCCTCATCCCTTCTTCCTTGTCGCTAATGATCTGTCTCTGCTGCTCTGTCTCTGCTGCTCTGTCCCTGCTGCTCTGTCTCTGCTGCCCTGTCCCTGCTGCTCTGTCTCTGCTTCCTCATCCCTTCTTCCTTGTCGCTAATGATCTGTCTCTGCTGCTCTGTCTCTGCTGCTCTGTCCCTGCTGCTCTGTCTCTGCTGCTCTGTCCCTGCTGCTCTGTCTCTGCTTCCTCATCCCTGCTGCTCTGTCTCTGCTGCTCTGTCTCTGCTTCCTCATCCCTTCTTCCTTGTCGCTAATGCTCTGTCTCTGCTGCTCTGTCTCTGCTGCTCTGTCCCTGCTGCTCTGTCTCTGCTGCTCTGTCTCTGCTGCTCTGTCTCTGCTGCTCTGTCCCTGCTGCCCTGTCTCTGCTTCCTCATCCCTGCTGCTCTGTCTATGTTTCCTCATCCCTGCTGCTCTGTCTCTGCTTCCTCATCCCTGCTGCTCTGTCTCTGCTTCCTCATCCCTGCTGCTCTGTCTATGCTTCCTCATCCCTGCTGCTCTGTCTCTGCTTCCTCATCCCTGCTGCTCTGTCTGTTTCCTCATCCCTGCTGCTCTGTCTATGTTTCCTCATCCCTGCTGCTCTGTCTATGTTTCCTCATCCCTGCTGCTCTGTCTATGTTTCCTCATCCCTGCTGCTCTGTCTATGTTTCCTCATCCCTGCTGCTCTGTCTCTGCTTCCTCATCCCTGCTGCTCTGTCTATGTTTCCTCATCCCTGCTGCTCTGTCTATGTTTCCTCATCCCTGCTGCTCTGTCTCTGCTTCCTCGTCCCTGCTGCTCTGTCTATGTTTCCTCGTCCCTGCTGCTCTGTCTATGTTTCCTCGTCCCTGCTGCTCTGTCTATGTTTCCTCGTCCCTGCTGCTCTGTCTATGTTTCCTCGTCCCTGCTGCTCTGTCTATGCTTCCTTGTCCCTGCTGCTCTGTCTATGCTTCCTTGTCCCTGCTGCTCTGTCTATGTTTCCTTGTCCCTGCTGCTCTGTCTATGCTTCCTCGTCCCTGCTGCTCTGTCTATGCTTCCTTGTCCCTGCTGCTCTGTCTATGCTTCCTTGTCCCTGCTGCTCTGTCTATGTTTCCTTGTCCCTGCCTTTCTCTCCCTGCTTTCCCGTTTCTGTTTTCTAGTTTCCGCTTTGCTGCTTTCCTCCTCCATCTCCGCACAGCCTGCCTCCCTCCTCCCAGGCTTGCCCTCCCTCCTCCCAGTCTCTCCTTCCCTCCTCCCAGTCTCTCCCTCCCTCCTCGCAGCCTCGCCCTCCCTCCTCCCAGCCTCGTCCTCCCTCCCCACAGCCTCGCCTCCCTCCCCACAGCCTCTCCCTCCCACCTCCTAGCCACACTTCTCTCCTCCCAGCCTCATCCTCCCTCCCCACAGCCTCTTCCTCCCTCCCCACAGTCTCTCCCTCCCTCCTCCCAGCCTCATCCTCCCTCCCCACAGCCTCTTCCTCCCTCCCCACAGCCTCTCCCTCCCTCCCCACAGCCTCTTCCTCCCTCCTCCCAGCCTTATCCTCCCTCCCCACAGCCTCTTCCTCCCTCCCCACAGCCTCTTCCTCCCTCCCCACAGCCTCTTCCTCCCTCCCCACAGTCTCTCCCTCCCTCCTCCCCCAGCCTCATCCTCCCTCCCCACAGCCTCTTCCTCCCTCCCCACAGCCTCTCCCTCCCTCCCCACAGCCTCTTCCTCCTTCCCCACAGCCTCTCCCTCCCTCCTCCCAGCCTCTTCCTCCCTCCTCCCAGCCTCATCCTCCCTCCCCACAGCCTCTTCCTCCCTCCCCACAGTCTCTCCCTCCCTCCTCCCAGCCTCATCCTCCCTCCCCACAGCCTCATCCTCCCTCCCCACAGCCTCTTCCTCCCTCCCCCCAGCCTCACCCTCCCTCCATACAGCCTCAACATATTCTGACGCTCAAGGATTTGTTCTACAATTCTCATTCCTGTATTTGTATTGACTTTCCCCTGCCTGTTAACTTCCGTTTTCATTAATATTCCAGCTATCAGCTGGGTTGGTAAAGGTGAACCATATTAAAGCAGATGAAGAGGTTTATCTGATGTCTTATCGGTTCACTCTACATTCTTTGCGTTGTTCGGGAATAAATTGCCTCTACACCAAATTGTAAGAGATCATGGATTGCTGTTTCCTCTTGAATTGAGAGGAACAGCAATACAGGAATCATCAAGGGAGAGAGGTAATGCATTTTATCAACTGGAAGGAAGGAGAGAGGTAATGCATTTTATCAACTGGAAGGAAGGAGAGAGGTAATGCATTTTATCAACTGGAAGGAAGGAGAGAGGTAATGCATTTTATCAACTGGAAGGAAGGAGAGAGGTAATGCATTTTATCAACTGGAAGGAAGGAGAGAGGTAATGCATTTTATCAACTGGAAGGAAGGAGAGAGGTAATGCATTTTATCAACTGGAAGGAAGGAGAGAGGTAATGCATTTTATCAACTGGAAGGAAGGAGAGAGGTAATGCATTTTATCAACTGGAAGGAAGGAGAGAGGTAATGCATTTTATCAACTGGAAGGAAGGAGAGAGGTAATGCATTTTATCAACTGGAAGGAAGGAGAGAGGTAATGCATTTTATAAACTGGAAGGAAGGAGAGAGGTAATGCATTTATCAATAGGAAGGAGAGAGGTAATGCATTTTATAAACTGGAAGGAAGGAGAGAGGTAATGCATTTTATAAACTGGAAGGAAGGAGAGAGGTAATGCATTTATCAATAGGAAGGAGAGAGGTAATGCATTTTATAAACTGGAAGGAAGGAGAGAGGTAATGCATTTTATAAACTGGAAGGAAGGAAGGAAGGAGAAAGGTAATGCATTTATCAACAGGAAGGAAGGTTGAAGGGATGTAATGCATTTTACCAACTGTAAGAAAGGATGGAGGTAATGTAACGGCGTTCGTCTGTTGATGGAGAAGCGGACCAAAAAGCAGCGTGATGGTTACTCATGTTCTTTAATGAAATAGAACGATACATGAAATAACTATATATATATATACAAAACAACAAACGGAACGTGAAAACCTATACAGCCTGTCTGGTGAACAACTACACAGAGACAGGAACAATCACCCACAAAATACACAGTGAAACCCAGGCTACCCCAATACGACAACACAATAAACCCATGTCACACCCTGGCCTGAACAAATAATTAAAGAAAACACAAAATACTAAGACCAAGGCGTGACAGGTAATGCATTTTACCAACTGTAAGTTAGGGTGGAGGGAGGTAATGCATTTTACCAACTGTAAGGAAGGAGGGAGGGAGGGAGGTAATGCATTTTATTAATTGTACGGAAGGAGGGAGGGAGGTAATGCATTTTATCAACTGTAAGGAAGGAGGAAGGTAATGCATGTTACTAATTGTAAGGAAGGAGGGAGGGAGGTTGTTGAAAAGTTTTTCAGACAGAAAAAGGGTCATATCTTTACTGCGGTGGAAAGTGGCCGAGCTACAGCAATGTTTGTCAGATCATGAGACATACCAAAAATCTGGGCTTCTCGCAAAAGAAGTCCAAATGGTTAGGCCTACAAACGACCACTAGGACAGACACTTTAAAACCTTTTTCCTTGTGATGGTTATTTTTACTGTCTATGGCCTACATTAGTATATACCTTGGGGCGGCAGGGTAGCCTAGTGGTTAGAGTTTTGGACTAGTAACCAGCAGGTAGCCTAGTGGTTAGAGTTTTGGACTAGTAACCAGCAGGTAGCCTAGTGGTTAGAGCGTTGGACTAGTAACCAGCAGGTAGCCTAGTGGTTAGAGCATTGGGCCAGTAACCAGCAGGTAGCCTAGTGGTTAGAGCGTTGGCCTAGTAACCAGCAGGTAGCCTAGTGGTTAGAGTGTTGGACTAGTAACCAGCAGGTAGCCTAGTGGTTAGAGTGTTGGACTAGTAACCAGCAGGTAGCCTAGTGGTTAGAGTGTTGGACTAGTAACCAGCAGGTAGCCTAGCGGTTAGAGCGTTGGACTAGTAACCAGCAGGTAGCCTAGTGGTTAGAGTGTTGGACTAGTAACCAGCAGGTAGCCTAGTGGTTAGAGTGTTGGACTAGTAACCAGCAGGTAGCCTAGTGGTTAGAGCGTTGGGCTAGTAACCAGCAGGTAGCCTAGTGGTTAGAGCGTTAGGCCAATAACCAGCAGGTAGCCTAGTGGTTAGAGCGTTGAACTAGTAACCAGCAGGTAGCCTAGTGGTTAGAGCGTTGGCCTAGTAACCAGCAGGTAGCCTAGTGGTTAGAGCGTTGGACTAGTAACCAGCAGGTAGCCTAGTGGTTAGAGTGTTGGCCTAGTAACCAGCAGGTAGCCTAGTGGTTAGAGCGTTGGACTAGTAACCAGCAGGTAGCCTAGTGGTTAGAGCGTTGGGCCAGTAACCAGAAGATAGCCTAGTGGTTAGAGCGTTGGCCTAGTAACCAGAAGATAGCCTAGTGGTTAGAGCGTTGGCCTAGTAACCAGCAGGTAGCCTAGTGGTTAGAGCGTTGGACTAGTAACCAGCAGGTAGCCTAGTGGTTAGAGTGTTGGACTAGTAACCAGCAGGTAGCCTAGTGGTTAGAGTGTTGGACTAGTAACCAGCAGGTAGCCTAGCGGTTAGAGCGTTGGACTAGTAACCAGCAGGTAGCCTAGTGGTTAGAGTGTTGGACTAGTAACCAGCAGGTAGCCTAGTGGTTAGAGTGTTGGACTAGTAACCAGCAGGTAGCCTAGTGGTTAGAGTGTTGGACTAGTAATCAGCAGGTAGCCTAGTGGTTAGAGCGTTGGACTAGTAACCAGCAGGTAGCCTAGTGGTTAGAGCGTTGGACTAGTAACCAGCAGGTAGCATAGTGGTTAGAGCGTTGGACTAGTAACCAGCAGGTAGCCTAGTGGTTAGAGCGTTGGACTAGTAACCAGCAGGTAGCCTAGTGGTTAGAGCGTTAGCCTAGTAACCAGCAGGTAGCCTAGTGGTTAGAGCGTTGGACGAGTAATCTGTCGTTCTGCCCCTGAACAGGTCAGTTAACCCACTGTTCCCAGGCCGTCATTGAAAATAAGAATTTGTTCTTAACTGACTTGCCTGGTTAAATAAAGGTTAAAAAATATATATAATTACCTACGGTGGTCCTAAAATTCTAAATGAAATAGTTACATGATCCATGGTCTGACCATCTTAAAACTATTCCATGGGTCAGCTTAGTAGAAGCCCCAAGGTTGAGGATATGGTTTATTCAGAGTGGTTAAGTTAAGGGTTAAGGTTTGGGAAAGGATCACATCTAAAAACTGCTGCCCTGCACTGAACACGCGACTCTCAGACTGCGACTTAAACGTTCTCCCCCATCCACAACACCCTAGCAAGCTGCAAGCCTACTGGATGGCAATAGGTGCTCACATTGCCCCTAACGGACAGTACAGCTTCCACATTTCGCCAGCTGAAAACCTAATCTTGCACATGCTGAATTGGCCCCTCCTGGCACATTCCATTAGAGAGCGGGTTCCATTCCATCTGTATGTTGTTACACACACACACACACACACACACACACACACACACACACACACACACACACACACACACACACACACACACACACACACACACACACACACACACACACACACACACACACACACACACACACACACACACACAAATAACACAATCAAATACATACATAGACAAAAAGCACAAAGTGATTCATAGTCATTCTAAACTAATAACATGCTAGATCCTCTTTTCAAGGCATCTGCCCCCCCTGAATTCTATTTCCTATTAGTTCAGCGTGTGTAGCCTCTAGACGCTGGTGGAGATGTGATTCAGTCAGACGGTGTTGTTTCCTGGTGATCTAATGAGAAGAGGCAGCAATGATGCAGTTTGTTGAAGCATTTAGTCTTCAGTCCCAAACGGCCTCTATCTCCAACCACTGGTCCACTGATTAAGAGGTGAAGCTTTAGGTAACGTGGACGGTGTCTTTATACAATACAGGATGGTGTCTCTATAAGATACAGGATGGTGTCTCTATACAATACAGGACGGTGTCTCTATAAGATACAGGATGGTGTCTCTATACAATACAGGATGGTGTCTCTATAAGATACAGGATGGTGTCTCTATAAGATACAGGGTGGTGTCTCTATAAGATACAGGACGGTGTCTCTATACAATACAGGATGGTGTCTCTATACAATACAGGATGGTGTCTCTATACAATACAGGATGGTGTCTCTATAAGATACAGGATGGTGTCTCTATAAGATACAGGACGGTGTCTCTATACAATACAGTATGGTGTCTCTATACAATACAGGATGGTGTCTCTATAAGATACAGGACGGTGTCTCTATACAATACAGTATGGTGTCTCTATACAATACAGGATGGTGTCTCTATAAGATACAGGACGGTGTCTCTATACAATACAGGATGGTGTCTCTATAAGATACAGGATGGTGTCTCTATACAATACAGGATGGTGTCTCTATACAATACAGGATGGTGTCTCTATACAATACAGGACGGTGTCTCTATACAATACAGGATGGTGTCTCTATAAGATACAGGATGGTGTCTCTATACAATACAGGATGGTGTCTCTATACAATACAGGACGGTGTCTCTATACAATACAGGATGGTGTCTCTATACAATACAGGATGGTGTCTCTATACAATACAGGATGGTGTCTCTATACAATACAGGACGGTGTCTCTATACAATACAGGATGGTGTCTCTATACAATACAGGATGGTGTCTCTATACAATACAGGATGGTGTCTCTATACAATACAGGATGGTGTCTCTATAAGATACAGGATGGTGTCTTTATACAATACAGGATGGTGTCTCTATAAGATACAGGACGGTGTCTCTATACAATACAGGATGGTGTCTCTATACAATACAGGATGGTGTCTCTGTAAGATACAGGACGGTGTCTCTATACAATACAGGATGGTGTCTTTATACAATACAGGATGGTGTCTCTGTAAGATACAGGACGGTGTCTCTATACAATACAGGATGGTGTCTCTATACAATACAGGATGGTGTCTCTGTAAGATACAGGACGGTGTCTCTATACAATACAGGATGGTGTCTTTATACAATACAGGATGGTGTCTCTGTAAGATACAGGACGGTGTCTCTATACAATACAGGATGGTGTCTCTGTAAGATACAGGACGGTGTCTCTATACAATACAGGATGGTGTCTCTATACAATACAGGATGGTGTCTCTATACAATACAGGATGGTGTCTCTATACAATACAGGACGGTGTCTCTATAAGATACAGGATGGTGTCTCTATAAGATACAGGACGGTGTCTCTATACAATACAGGATGGTGTCTCTGTAAGATACAGGATGGTGTCTCTATAAGATACAGGACGGTGTCTCTATACAATACAGGATGGTGTTTCTTTACACAATACAGGATGGTGTCTCTATACAATACAGGACGGTGTCTCTATAAGATACAGGATGGTGTCTCTATACAATACAGGATGGTGTCTCTGTAAGATACAGGATGGTGTCTCTATAAGATACAGGACGGTGTCTCTATACAATACAGGATGGTGTTTCTTTACACAATACAGGATGGTGTCTCTATACAATACAGGATGGTGTCTCTATAAGATACAGGATGGTGTCTCTTTATACAATACAGAATGGTGTTTCTTTACACAATACAGGATGGTGTCTCTATACAATACAGGATGGTGTCTCTATACAATTCAGGATGGTGTCTCTATACAATACAGGATGGTGTCTCTATACAATACAGGATGCTGTCTCTATACAATACAGGATGCTGTCTCTATAAGATACAGGATGGTGTCTCTTTATACAATACAGGATGGAGTCTTTTTAATACATTATGGAGTCTCTATACAATACAGGATGGTGTCTCTTTATACAATACAGGATGGTGTCTCTATACGATACAGGATGGTGTCTCTATAAGAAACAGGATGGTGTCTTTATACAATAAAGGATGGTGTCTCTATACAATACAGGATGGTTTCTCTATACAATACAGGATGGTGTCTCTATACAATACAGGATGGTGTCTCTATAACATACAGGAGTGTGTCTTTATACAATACAGGACGGGGTCTTTTTAATACAGTATGGTGTCTCTATAAGACACAGGATGGTGTCTTTATACAATACAGGATGGTGTCTATTTATACAATACAGGATGGTGTCTATTTATACAATACAGGATGGTGTCTCTATACAATACAGGATGGAGTATATTTAATACAGTATGGTGTCTCTATAAGATACAGGATGGTGTCTCTTTATACAATACAGGATGGAGTGTTTTTAATACATTATGGAATCTCTATACAATACAGGATGGTGTATCTTTATACAATACAGGATGGTGTCTCTATACAATACAGGATGGTTTCTCTTTATACAATACAGGATGGTGTCTCTATACAATACAGGATGGTGTCTCTTTATACAATACAGGATGGTGTCTCTATAAGATACAGGATGGTGTCTCTTTATACAATACAGGATGGGGTCTTTTTAATACAGTATGGAGTCTCGATACAATACATGATGGTGGCTCTTTATACAATACAGGATGGTGTCTCTATTCAATACAGGATGGTTTCTCTATACAATACAGGGTGGTGTCTCTATACAATACAGGATGGTGCCTCTATAAGATACAGGATGGTGTCTCTATAAGATACAGGATGGTGTCTTTATACAATACAGGACGGTGTCTATTTATACAATACAGGATGGTGTCTCTTTATACAATACAGGATGGAGTCTTTTTAATACAGTATGGTGTCTCTATAAGATACAGGATGGTGTCTCTTTATACAATACAGGATGGAGTCTTTTTAATACATTATGGAGTCTCTATACAATACAGGATGGTGTCTCTTTATACAATACAGGATGGTGTCTCTATACAATACAGGATGGTTTCTATATACAATACAGGATGGTGTCTCTATACAATACAGGATGGTGTCTCTATACAATACAGGATGGTGTCTCTATAACATACAGGATGGTGTCTCTATAAGATACAGGATGGTGTCTCTATACAATACAGGATGGTGTCTTTATACAATACAGGATGGTGTCTCTATACAATACAGGATGGTGTCTCTTTATACAAGACAGGATGGTGTTTCTTTACACAATACAGGATGGTGTCTCTATACAATACAGGATGGTGTCTCTTTATACAATACAGGATGGTGTCTCTATACAATACAGGATGGTGTCTCTATACAATACAGGATGGTGTCTCTATACAATACAGGATGGTGTCTCTATAACATACAGGAGTGTGTCTTTATACAATACAGGACAGGGTCTTTTTAATACAGTATGGTGTCTCTATAAGACACAGGATGGTGTCTTTATACAATACAGGATGGTGTCTATTTATACAATACAGGATGGTGTCTATTTATACAATACAGGATGGTGTCTCTATACAATACAGGATGGAGTATATTTAATACAGTATGGTGTCTCTATAAGATACAGGATGGTGTCTCTTTATACAATACAGGATGGAGTGTTTTTAATACATTATGGAATCTCTATACAATACAGGATGGTGTATCTTTATACAATACAGGATGGTGTCTCTATACAATACAGGATGGTTTCTCTTTATACAATACAGGATGGTGTCTCTATACAATACAGGATGGTGTCTCTTTATACAATACAGGATGGTGTCTCTATAAGATACAGGATGGTGTCTCTTTATACAATACAGGATGGGGTCTTTTTAATACAGTATGGAGTCTCTATACAATACAGGATGGTTTCTCTTTATACAATACAGGATGGTGTCTCTATACAATACAGGATGGTGCCTCTATAAGATACAGGATGGTGTCTCTATAAGATACAGGATGGTGTCTTTATACAATACAGGATGGGGTCTTTTTAATACAGTATGGAGTCTCGATACAATACATGATGGTGGCTCTTTATACAATACAGGATGGTGTCTCTATTCAATACAGGATGGTTTCTCTATACAATACAGGGTGGTGTCTCTATACAATACAGGATGGTGCCTCTATAAGATACAGGATGGTGTCTCTATAAGATACAGGATGGTGTCTTTATACAATACAGGACGGTGTCTATTTATACAATACAGGATGGTGTCTCTTTATACAATACAGGATGGAGTCTTTTAATACAGTATGGTGTCTCTATAAGATACAGGATGGTGTCTCTTTATACAATACAGGATGGAGTCTTTTTAATACATTATGGAGTCTCTATACAATACAGGATGGTGTCTCTTTATACAATACAGGATGGTGTCTCTATACAATACAGGATGGTTTCTATATACAATACAGGATGGTGTCTCTATACAATACAGGATGGTGTCTCTATACAATACAGGATGGTGTCTCTATAACATACAGGATGGTGTCTCTATAAGATACAGGATGGTGTCTCTATACAATACAGGATGGTGTCTTTATACAATACAGGATGGTGTCTCTATACAATACAGGATGGTGTCTCTTTATACAAGACAGGATGGTGTTTCTTTACACAATACAGGATGGTGTCTCTATACAATACAGGATGGTGTCTCTTTATACAATACAGGATGGTGTCTCTATACAATACAGGATGGTGTCTCTATACAATACAGGATGGTGTCTATATATAATACAGTATGGTGTCTCTATACAATACAGGATGGTGTCTCTATACAATCCAGGATGGTGTCTCTATACAATACAGGATGGTGTCTATATATAATACAGTATGGTGTCTCTATACAATACAGTATGGTGTCTCTATACAATACAGGATGGTGTCTCTATACAATTCAGGATGGTGTCTCTATATAATACAGTATGGTGTCTCTATACAATACAGGATGGTGTCTCTATACAATACAGGGTGGTGTCTCTATACAATACAGGATGGTTTCTCTATAACATAGAGGATGGTGTCTCTATACAATACAGTATGGTGTCTCTATACAATACAGGATGGTGTCTCTATATAATACAGTATGGTGTCTCTATATAATACAGGATGGTGTCTCTATACAATACAGTATGGTGTCTCTATACAATACAGTATGGTGTCTCTATACAATACAGGATGGTGTCTCTATATAATACAGTATTGTGTCTCTATATAATACAGGATGGTGTCTCTATACAATACAGGATGGTGTCTCTATATAATACAGGATGGTGTCTCTATATAATACAGGATGGTGTCTCTATATAATACAGTATGGTGTCTCTATAAGATACAGGATGGTGTCTCTATACAATACAGGATGGTGTCTTTATACAATACAGGATGGGGTCTTTATACAATACAGGATGGTGTCTCTATACAATACAGTATGGTGTCTTTATACAATACAGGATGGGGTCTTTATACAATACAGGATGGTGTCTCTATACAATACAGTATGGTGTCTCTATACAATACAGGATGGTGTCTTTATACAATACAGGATGGGGTCTTTATACAATACAGGATGGTGTCTCTATACAATACAGTATGGTGTCTCTATACAATACAGGATGGTTTCTCTATAACATACAGGATGGTGTCTCTATATAATACAGGATGGTGTCTCTATACAATACAGGATGGTGTCTCTATATAATACAGTATGGTGTCTCTATATAATACAGGATGGTGTCTCTATATAATACAGTATGGTGTCTCTATAAGATACAGGATGGTGTCTCTATACAATACAGGATGGTGTCATTATACAATACAGGATGGGGTCTTTATACAATACAGGATGGTGTCTCTATACAATACAGTATGGTGTCTCTATACAATACAGGATGGTGTCTCTATATAATACAGTATGGTGTCTCTATATAATACAGGATGGTGTCTCTATACAATACAGGATGGTGTCTCTATATAATACAGTATGGTGTCTCTATACAATACAGGATGGTTTCTCTATAACATACAGGATGGTGTCTCTATACAATACAGTATGGTGTCTCTATACAATACAGGATGGTGTCTCTATACAATACAGGATGGTGTCTCTATATAATACAGTATGGTGTCTCTATACAATACAGGATGGTGTCTCTATATAATACAGTATGGTGTCTCTATATAATACAGGATGGTGTCTCTATACAATACAGTATGGTGTCTCTATACAATACAGTATGGTGTCTCTATACAATACAGGATGGTGTCTCTATATAATACAGGATGGTGTCTCTATATAATACAGGATGGTGTCTCTATATAATACAGTATGGTGTCTCTATATAATACAGGATGGTGTCTCTATACAATACAGTATGGTGTCTCTATATAATACAGGATGGTGTCTCTATATAATACAGTATGGTGTCTCTATATAATACAGGATGGTGTCTCTATATAATACAGGATGGTGTCTCTATATAATACAGGATGGTGTCTCTATATAATACAGTATGGTGTCTCTATATAATACAGGATGGTGTCTCTATATAATACAGTATGGTGTCTCTATATAATACAGGATGGTGTCTCTATATAATACAGGATGGTGTCTCTATATAATACAGGATGGTGTCTCTATATAATACAGTATGGTGTCTCTATATAATACAGGATGGTGTCTCTATATAATAGAGTATGGTGTCTCTATATAATACAGGATGGTGTCTCTATATAATACAGTATGGTGTCTCTATACAATACAGGATGGTGTCTCTATATAATACAGTATGGTGTCTCTATATAATACAGGATGGTGTCTCTATATAATACAGTATGGTGTCTCTATACAATACATGATGGTGTCTCTATATAATACAGTATGGTGTCTCTATATAATACAGGATGGTGTCTCTATACAATACAGTATGGTGTCTCTATATAATACAGGATGGTGTCTCTATATAATACAGGATGGTGTCTCTATATAATACAGTATGGTGTCTCTATATAATACAGGATGGTGTCTCTATATAATACAGGATGGTGTCTCTATATAATACAGGATGGTGTCTCTATATAATACAGGATGGTGTCTCTATATAATACAGTATGGTGTCTCTATACAATACAGGATGGTGTCTCTATATAATACAGGATGGTGTCTCTATATAATACAGTATGGTGTCTCTATACAATACAGGATGGTGTCTCTATATAATACAGTATGGTGTCTCTATATAATACAGGATGGTGTCTCTATATAATAGAGTATGGTGTCTCTATACAATACAGGATGGTGTCTCTATATAATACAGGATGGTGTCTCTATATAATACAGTATGGTGTCTCTATATAATACAGGATGGTGTCTCTATATAATACAGGATGGTTTTAATACAGGATGGTGTCTCAATACAATACAGGATGGTTTTAATACAGGATGGTGTCTCTATACAATACAGGATGGTTTTAATACAGGATGGTGTCTCTATACAATACAGGATGGTTTTAATACAGGATGGTGTCTCTATATAATACAGGATGGTTTTAATACAGGATGGTGTCTCTATACAATACAGGATGGTTTTAATACAGGATGGTGTCTCTATATAATACAGGATGGTTTTAATACAGGATGGTGTCTCTATACAATACAGGATGGTTTTAATACAGGATGGTGTCTCTATATAATACAGGATGGTTTTAATACAGGATGGTGTCTCTATACAATACAGGATGGTTTTAATACAGGATGGTGTCTCTATATAATACAGGATGGTTTTAATACAGGATGGTGTCTCTATACAATACAGGATGGTTTTAATACAGGATGGTGTCTCTATACAATACAGGATGGTTTTAATACAGGATGGTGTCTCTATACAATACAGGATGGTTTTAATACAGGATGGTGACTCTATACAATACTGGATGGTTTTAATACAGGATGGTGTCTCTATACAATACAGGATGGTGTCTCTATATAATACAGTATGGTGTCTATATAATACAGTATGGTGTCTCTATACAATACAGGATGGTTTTAATACAGGATGGTGTCTCTATACAATACAGGATGGTTTTAATACAGGATGGTGTCTCTATATAATACAGGATGGTGTCTCTATACAATACAGGATGGTTTTAATACAGGATGGTGTCTCTATACAATACAGGATGGTGTCTCTATATAATACAGGATGGTGTCTCTATATAATACAGGATGGTGTCTCTATACAATACAGGATGGTGTCTCTATATAATACAGGATGGTGTCTCTATATAATACAGTATGGTGTCTCTATATAATACAGTATGGTGTCTCTATACAATACAGGATGGTTTTAATACAGTATGGTGTCTCTATACAATACAGGATGGTGTCTCTATATAATACAGTATGTTGTCTCTATATAATACAGGATGGTGTCTCTATATAATAGAGTATGGTGTCTCTATACAATACAGGATGGTGTCTCTATATAATACAGGATGGTGTCTCTATATAATACAGTATGGTGTCTCTATATAATACAGGATGGTGTCTCTATATAATACAGGATGGTTTTAATACAGGATGGTGTCTCAATACAATACAGGATGGTTTTAATACAGGATGGTGTCTCTATACAATACAGGATGGTTTTAATACAGGATGGTGTCTCTATACAATACAGGATGGTTTTAATACAGGATGGTGTCTCTATATAATACAGGATGGTTTTAATACAGGATGGTGTCTCTATACAATACAGGATGGTTTTAATACAGGATGGTGTCTCTATATAATACAGGATGGTTTTAATACAGGATGGTGTCTCTATACAATACAGGATGGTTTTAATACAGGATGGTGTCTCTATATAATACAGGATGGTTTTAATACAGGATGGTGTCTCTATACAATACAGGATGGTTTTAATACAGGATGGTGTCTCTATATAATACAGGATGGTTTTAATACAGGATGGTGTCTCTATACAATACAGGATGGTTTTAATACAGGATGGTGTCTCTATACAATACAGGATGGTTTTAATACAGGATGGTGTCTCTATACAATACAGGATGGTTTTAATACAGGATGGTGACTCTATACAATACTGGATGGTTTTAATACAGGATGGTGTCTCTATACAATACAGGATGGTGTCTCTATATAATACAGTATGGTGTCTATATAATACAGTATGGTGTCTCTATACAATACAGGATGGTTTTAATACAGGATGGTGTCTCTATACAATACAGGATGGTTTTAATACAGGATGGTGTCTCTATATAATACAGGATGGTGTCTCTATACAATACAGGATGGTTTTAATACAGGATGGTGTCTCTATACAATACAGGATGGTGTCTCTATATAATACAGGATGGTGTCTCTATATAATACAGGATGGTGTCTCTATACAATACAGGATGGTGTCTCTATATAATACAGGATGGTGTCTCTATATAATACAGGATGGTGTCTCTATATAATACAGTATGGTGTCTCTACAATACAGGATGGTTTTAATACAGGATGGTGTCTCTATATAATACAGGATGGTGTCTCTATATAATACAGTATGTTGTCTCTATATAATACAGGATGTGTCTCTATATAATAGAGTATGGTGTCTCTATACAATACAGGATGGTGTCTCTATATAATACAGGATGGTGTCTCTATATAATACAGTATGGTGTCTCTATATAATACAGGATGGTGTCTCTATATAATACAGGATGGTTTTAATACAGGATGGTGTCTCAATACAATACAGGATGGTTTTAATACAGGATGGTGTCTCTATACAATACAGGATGGTTTTAATACAGGATGGTGTCTCTATACAATACAGGATGGTTTTAATACAGGATGGTGTCTCTATATAATACAGGATGGTTTTAATACAGGATGGTGTCTCTATACAATACAGGATGGTTTTAATACAGGATGGTGTCTCTATATAATACAGGATGGTTTTAATACAGGATGGTGTCTCTATACAATACAGGATGGTTTTAATACAGGATGGTGTCTCTATATAATACAGGATGGTTTTAATACAGGATGGTGTCTCTATACAATACAGGATGGTTTTAATACAGGATGGTGTCTCTATATAATACAGGATGGTTTTAATACAGGATGGTGTCTCTATACAATACAGGATGGTTTTAATACAGGATGGTGTCTCTATACAATACAGGATGGTTTTAATACAGGATGGTGTCTCTATACAATACAGGATGGTTTTAATACAGGATGGTGACTCTATACAATACTGGATGGTTTTAATACAGGATGGTGTCTCTATACAATACAGGATGGTGTCTCTATATAATACAGTATGGTGTCTATATAATACAGTATGGTGTCTCTATACAATACAGGATGGTTTTAATACAGGATGGTGTCTCTATACAATACAGGATGGTTTTAATACAGGATGGTGTCTCTATATAATACAGGATG
>NW_026290135.1:72500-139541 GCF_023373465.1 Oncorhynchus keta
AATGATGGTAACCAGCTATAGACAAACCAACAGATTATAATGATGGGTAACCAGCTATAGACAAACCAACAGATTATAATGATGGGTAACCAGCTATAGACAAACCAACAGATTATAATGATGGGTAACCAGCTATAGACAAACCAACAGATTATAATGATGGTAACCAGCTATAGACAAACCAACAGATTATAATGATGGGTAACCAGCTATAGACAAACCAACAGATTATAATGATGGTAACCAGCTATAGACAAACCAACAGATTATAATGATGGGTAACCAGCTATAGACAAACCAACAGATTATAATGATGGTAACCAGCTATAGACAAACCAACAGATTATAATGATGGGTAACCAGCTATAGACAAACCAACAGATTATAATGATGGTAACCAGCTATAGACAAACCAACAGATTATAATGATGGGTAACCAGCTATAGACAAACCAACAGATTATAATGATGGGTAACCAGCTATAGACAAATCAACAGATTATAATGATGGGTAACCAGCTATAGACAAACCAACAGATTATAATGATGGTAACCAGCTCTAAGCACCCTGGTCAAAAGTATTGGACTAAAATGATGCAATTTGAAACGCGCCCTTTCAAGTTCCCACTTTAACAAGCCTTCTCTGCTTTAACTGGTAGCATACATAACGATCGCATGCCTCCTCCGATTATCCATCCATCCTCATAAATAAATGAAGGCACGCTGACCTCCTGCTACTTCCAAACGTCCATTACTCTAACAGGTCTCAGAGCAGATAGATGTATTATTGAAACATGCTCGAGATTCTACATAGACTCCCTCTTGCGATGAACTGCGTACCTCACAAGATGTGACTCTAATATACAACAGAAGACCGGAGGGAAATGAGGAAGAACACCTTTCATACGTGGTATATTTGGAAGGAAACTGGCGTAGTAACTAACCCCAACCCTTGTAACTGGTAAGCTGGAGTCTGTAGTAGGGTTCAATCTGAAATGTGTTTTTTGAGAATGAGATAAGGGGGGAAGGATGTGAAGAATTGAGGAAAGATGAATTGAGATGGAGCTTGACTGAAAAAGCTGCATATAAGCCTGGTGAGAGAGACAGAAAGAGAGAGATGGAATGAGAGAGACAGAAAGAGCAGGCATGAGGAGACAGGGAGAGATGGGTAACCAGCTATAGACAAACCAACAGAGGAGACAGAGATGAGAGAGACAGAAAGAGAGAGAGAGGGAATGAGAGAGACTAGGGCAGAGACAGGAGGAGACAGAGATGAGAGAGACAGAAAAGAGAGAGAGGGAATGAGAGAGACTAGGGCAGGCAGGAGAGACAGAGAGGAGAGAGACAGAAAGAGAGAGGGAATGAGAGAGACTAGGGCAGAGACAGGAGGAGAAGAGGTGAGAGAGACAGAAAGAGAGAGAGAGAATGAGACTAGGGCAGAGACAGGAGTTAGAGAGACAGAAAGAGACAGGAATGAGGAGACTAGGGCAGAGACAGGAGGAGACAGAGATGAGAGAGAAAGAAAGAGAGAGAGGGAATGAGAGAGACTAGGGCAGAGACAGGAGAGACAGAGGAGGAGACAGAGAGACTAGGGCAGAGACAGGAGGAGACAGATGAAGAGACAGAAAGAGAGAGAGGGAATGAGAGAGACTAGGGCTGAGACAGGAGGAGACAGAGGTGAGAGAGACAGAAAGAGAGAGAGGGAATGAGATAGACTAGGGCAGAGACAGGAGGAGACAGAAGTGAGGGAGACAGAAATAGAGAGAGAGAATGAGAGAGACGAGGGCAGAGACAGGAGGAGACCGAGGTGAGAGACAGAAAGAGAGAGGGAATGAGAGAGACTAGGGCAGAGACAGGAGGAGACAGAGGTGAGAGAGACAGAAAGAGAGAGAGGGAATGAGAGAGACTAGGGCAGAGACAGGAGGAGACAGAGGTGAGGGAGACAGAAAGAGAGAGAGGGAATGAGAGAGACTAGGGCTGAGACAGGAGGAGACAGAGGTGAGAGAGACAGAAAGAGAGAGAGGGAATGAGAGAGACTAGGGCAGAGACAGGAGGAGAGAGGTGAGAGAGACAGAAAGAGAGAGAGGGAATGAGAGAGACTAGGGCAGAGACAGGAGGAGAGAGGTGAGAGAGACAGAAAGATAGAGGGAATGAGAGAGACTAGGGCAGAGACAGGAGGAGACAGAGGTGAGAGAGACAGAAAGAGAGAGAGGGAATGAGAGAGACTAGGGCAGAGACAGGAGGAGAGAGGTGAGAGAGACAGAAAGAGAGAGAGGGAATGAGAGAGACGAGGGCAGAGACAGGAGGAGACCGAGGTGAGAGAGACAGAAAGAGAGAGGGAATGAGAGAGACTAGGGCAGAGACAGGAGGAGACAGAGGTGAGGGAGACAGAAAGAGAGAGAGGGAATGAGAGAGATTGGGCAGAGACAGGAGGAGACAGAGGTGAGGGAGACAGAAAGAGAGAGAGGGAATGAGAGAGACTAGGGCAGAGACAGGAGGAGACAGAGGTGAGAGAGACAGAAAGAGAGAGAGGGAATGAGAGAGACTAGGGCAGAGACAGGAGGAGACCGAGGTGAGGGAGACAGAAAGAGAGAGAGCGAATGAGAGAGACGAGGGCAGAGACAGGAGGAGACAGAGGTGAGAGAGACAGAAAGAGAGAGAGGGAATGAGAGAGACTAGGGCTGAGACAGGAGGAGACAGAGGTGAGAGAGACAGAAAGAGAGAGAGGGAATGAGAGAGACTAGGGCAGAGACAGGAGGAGACAGAAGTGAGGGAGACAGAAATAGAGAGAGAGAGAATGAGAGAGACTAGGGCAGAGACAGGAGGAGACCTGAGAGGAGACAGTATGAGACCTGAGAGGACACCTAAGAGGAGACACTAGGAGACCTGAGAGGAGACCTAAGAGAAACACTAGGAGACCTGAGAGGAGACCTGAGAGGAGACACTAGGAGACCAGAGAGGAGACACTAGGAGACCTGAGAGGAGACCTGAGCGGAAACACTAGGAGACCTGAGAGGAGACACTAGGAGACCTGAGAGGAGACCTGAGAGGAGACACTAGGAGACCAGAGAGGAGACACTAGGAGACCTGAGAGGAGACACTAGGAGACCTGAGAGGAGACCTGAGAGGAGACACTAGGAGACCAGAGAGGAGACACTAGGAGACCTGAGAGGAGACACTAGGAGACCTGAGAGGAGACACTAAGAGACCTGAGAGGAGACACTAGGAGACCTGAGAGGAGACACTAGGAGACCTGAGAGGAGAGACTCAGACACCTGAGAGGAGACACTAGGAGACCTGAGAGGAGACCTGAGACGAGACCTGAGACGAGACCTGAGACGAGACCTGAGCGGAGACACTAGGAGACCTGAGAGGAGAGACTCAGACACCTGAGAGGAGACACTAGGAGACCTGAGAGGAGACCTGAGAGGAGACCTGAGACGAGACCTGAGACCTGAGAGGAGACCTGAGACGAGACCTGAGACCTGAGAGGAGACACTAGGAGACCTGAGATGGAGGAGACTCAGACACCTGAGAGGAGACACTGAGAGGAGACACCAGGAGACCTGAGAGGAGACCTGAGAGGAGACCTGAGAGGAGAGGAGACCTGAGACACGAGACCTGACTCAGACACCGGAGACACTAGGAGACCTGAGAGGAGACACTAGGAGACCTGAGAGAGGAGACACTAGGAGACCTGAGAGGAGACACTAGGAGACCTGAGAGGAGACATGAGAGGAGACACCAGGACACCTGAGAGGAGACACTAGGAGACGTGGGAGGAGACCTGAGAGGAGACACCAGGAGACCTGAGAGGAGACCTGAGAGGAGAAACTAGAAGACCTGAGAGGAGACACTAGGAGACCTGAAAGGAGACACTAGGAGACCTGAGAGGAGAGACTCAGACACCTGAGAGGAGACACTAGGAGACCTGAGAGGAGACCTGAGAGGAGACCTGAGAGGAGACCTGAGACGAGACCTGAGCGGAAACACTAGGAGACCTGAGAAGAGACACTAGGAGACCGGAGAGGAGACACTAGGAGACCTGAGAGGAGACACTAGGAGACCTGAGAGGAGACATGAGAGGAGACACCAGGACACCTGAGAGGAGACACTAGGAGACGTGGGAGGAGACCTGAGAGGAGACACCAGGAGACCTGAGAGGAGACCTGAGAGGAGAAACTAGGAGACCTGAGAGGAGACACTAGGAGACCTGAGAGGAGACACTAGGAGACCTAAGAGGAGACACTAGGAGACCTGAGAGGAGACACTAGGAGACCTGAGAGGAGACCTGAGAGGAGACACTAGGAGACCAGAGAGGAGACACTAGGAGACCTGAGAGGAGACACTAGGAGACCAGAGAGGAGACCTGAGAGGAGACACCAGGAGACCTGAGAGGAGACACTAGGAGACCTGAGAGGAGACACCAGGAGACCTGAGAGGAGACACTAGGAGACGTGAGAGGAGACCTGAGAGGAGACACCAGGAGACCTGAGAGGAGATACTAGGAGACCTGAGAGGAGACCTGAGTGGAGACCTGAGAGGAGACACTAGGAGACCTGAGAGGAGACATGAGAGGAGACACCAGGACACCTGAGAGGAGACACTAGGAGACCAGAGAGGAGACACTAGGAGACCTGAGAGGAGACCTGAGTGGAGACACGAGGAGACCTGAGAGGAGACACTAGGAGACCAGAGAGGAGACCTGAGAGGAGACACCAGGAGACTTGAGAGGAGACACTAGGAGACCTGAGAGGAGACACCAGGACACCTCAGCGGAGACACTAGGAGATCTTAGAGGAGACACTAGGAGACCTGAGAGGACACCTAAGAGGAGACACTAGGAGACCTGAGAGAAGACACTCGGACACCTGAGAGGAGACCTGAGCGGAGACACTAGGAGACCTGAGGGTAGACACTAGGAGACCTGAGGGAGACACTAGGAGACCTGAGAGGAGACACTAGGAGACCTGAAATGAGACACTAGGAGACCTGAGAGGAGACCTGAGAGGAGACACCAGGAGATCTGAGAGGAGACACTAGGAGACCTGAGAGGAGACACTAGGAGACCGGAGAGGAGACACTAGGAGACCTGAGAGGAGACACTAGGAGACCTGAGAGGAGACCTGAGTGGAGACCTGAGAGGAGACACTAGGAGACCTGAGAGGAGACATGAGAGGAGACACCAGGACACCTGAGAGGAGACACTAGGAGACGTGAGAGGAGACCTGAGAGGAGACACCAGGAGACCTGAGAGGAGACCTGAGAGGAGACACTAGGAGACCTGAGAGGAGACACTAGGAGACCTGAGAGGAGACACTAGGAGACCTGAGAGGAGACACTAGGAGACCTGAGAGGAGACCTGAGAGGAGACACTAGGAGACCAGAGAGGAGACACTAGGAGACCTGAGAGGAGACACCAGGAGACCTGAGAGGAGATACTAGGAGACCTGAGAGGAGACCTGAGCGGAGACACTAGGAGATCTTAGAGGAGACACTAGGAGACCTGAGAGGAGACACCAGGAGACCTGAGAGGAGACACTCGGACACCTGAGAGGAGACAGTAGGAGACCTGAGAGTACACACTAGGAGACCTGAGAGGAGACACTAGGAGACCTGAGAGGAGACACTAGGAGACCTGAAAGGAGACACTAGGAGACCTGAGAGGAGACCTGAGAGGGTTCCTCTTCTAATCCTGTCTGACCTCATCCTATTACACACTGCCAAGGTCAAGGGCCAACAGAGCAGGAGAAGCCATTAGAGCAATTACAAACTACTTCCTGGTTTCTTGGGCATGGAGAGAGAGCACTTGGAAAGAGAGAGATGGGGAGGGGTAGAGGGGGGAGGAAAAGAGAGAAGGGGGTAGGAGGAGAGAGATGGAGAGGAAAGTGGGAGTTGGGGAGGTGGGTGGAGGAGAGAGAAGGGGGTAGGAGGAGAGAGATGGAGAGGATGTGGGAGTTGGGGAGGTGGGTGGAGGAGAGAGAAGGGGGTAGGAGGAGAGAGATGGAGAGGATGTGGGAGTTGGGGAGGTGGGTGGAGGAGAGAGAAGGGGGTAGGAGGAGAGAGATGGAGAGGATGTGGGAGTTGGGGAGGTGGGTGGAGGAGAGAGAAGGGGGTAGGAGGAGAGAGATGGAGAGGATGTGGGAGTTGGGGAGGTGGGTGGAGGAAAAAGAGAGAAGAAGAAGGTAATGAGTAGTGAGTAAGTATACAGCAGCAGACACACCAGTATTTCTTCTCCAGTTTCTCTTTTTCTTTCTATTTATTTTTGTTTCTTTCTCTTCTCCTCGTGTTTATTTTTCTCTTTCTCTCTCCCACTCTCTTTCTCGCCCCCTCTCTCTCATCCCCTCTCTCTCTCTCATCCCCCCTCTCTCTCATCCTCCCTCTCTCTTTACTGCTCTCACACGTATTATCTCGCCTTCCTTTCCAAAAAGAGCTTGTAAGGAACATCAGCTTCAGTGGCACAATAGGGACACCTGGTGGTGAGAAATCACATTGCAGCTGCTGCATCTGTAGCCTTTTTACTGCACGAAGCATCTAAGGTAATTCCACAGCGATGACAGCAGTGTAGTCCATAAATAATTGTATAAAGGGATGACATTTCAATCATTAATAGAAGTGACTTTAAAATATTACAAGAATTGATTAATCCTGTCAGCCAAATGTCCAGTGGTTGGGTTTGTTTTTGTATTTATTATGGATCCCCATTAGTTCCTGTCAAGGCAGCAGCTACTCTTCCTGGGGTTTATTATGGATCCCCATTAGTTCCTGCCAAGGCAGCAGCTACTCTCCCTGGGGTTTATTATGGATCCCCATTAGTTCCTGCCAAGGCAGCAGCTACTCTTCCTGGGGGTTTATTATGGATCCCCATTAGTTCCTGCCAAGGCAGCAGCTACTCTTCCTGGGGTTTATTATGGATCCCCATTAGTTCCTGCCAAGGCAGCAGCTACTCTTCCTGGGGTTTATTATGGATCCCCATTAGTTCCTGCCAAGGCAGCAGCTACTCTTCCTGGGGCAGCTGGATCCCTCTTCCTGCCAAGGCAGCAGCTACTCTTTGGGGTTTATTATGGATCCCCATTAGTTCCTGCCAAGGCAGCAGCTACTCTTTACATTTACATTTAATTTCATTTAGCAGACGCTCTTATCCAGAGCGACTTACAAATTGGTGCATTCACCTTATGACATCCAGTGGAACAGCCACTTTACAATAGTGCATCTAAATCTTTTAAGGGGGGTGAGAAGGATTACTTTATCCTATCCTAGGTATTCCTTAAAGAGGTGGGGTTTCAGGTGTCTCCGGAAGGTGGTGATTGACTCCGCTGTCCTGGCGTCGTGAGGGAGTTTGTTCCACCATTGGGGGGACAGAGCAGCGAACAGTTTTGACTGGGCTGAGCGGGAACTGTACTTCCTCAGTGGTAGGGAGGCGAGCAGGCCAGAGGTAGATGAACGCAGTGCCCTTGTTTGGGTGTAGGGCCTGATCAGAGCCTGGAGGTACTGAGGTGCCGTTCCCCTCACAGCTCCGTGGGCAAGCACCATGGTCCTGGGGTTTATTATGGATCCCCATTAGTTCCTGGGGTCCAGTTATATGCCATTTAAAATATTACATGACATTACATTTCATAACACTTTCACAATACATTAAGTGTGTTCCCTCAGACCACTACTCTACAATACATTAAGTGTGTTCCCTCAGACCACTACTCTACAATACATTAAGTGTGTTCCCTCAGACCACTACTCTACAATACATTAAGTGTGTTCCCTCAGACCACTACTCTACAATACATTTAGTGTGTTCCCTCAGACCACTACTCTACAATACATTAAGTGTGTTCCCTCAGACCACTACTCTACAATACATTAAGTGTGTTCCCTCAGACCACTACTCTACAATACATTAAGTGTGTTCCCTCAGACCACTACTCTACAATACATTAAGTGTGTTCCCTCAGGCCACTCCTCTACTACCACATATCTACAATACATTAAGTGTGTTCCCTCAGACCACTACTCTACAATACATTAAGTGTGTTCCCTCAGACCACTACTCTACAATACATTAAGTGTGTTCCCTCAGGCCACTCCTCTACTACCACATATCTACAATACATTAAGTGTGTTCCCTCAGACCACTAATCTACTACCACATATCTACAATACATTAAGTGTGTTCCCTCAGACCACTACTCTACTACCACATATCTACAACACATTAAGTGTGTTCCCTCAGACCACTACTCTACTACCACATATCTACAATACATTAAGTGTGTTCCCTCAGACCACTACTCTACTACCACATATCTACAACACATTAAGTGTGTTCCCTCAGACCACTACTCTACAATACATTAAGTGTGTTCCCTCAGACCACTACTCTACAATACATTAAGTGTGTTCCCTCAGACCTCTACTCTACAATACATTAAGTGTGTTCCCTCAGACCTCTACTCTACAATACATTAAGTGTGTTCCCTCAGACCACTACTCTACAATACATTAAGTGTGTTCCCTCAGACCACTACTCTACAATACATTAAGTGTGTTCCCTCAGACCTCTACTCTACAATACATTAAGTGTGTTCCCTCAGACCACTACTCTACAATACATTAAGTGTGTTCCCTCAGACCACTACTCTACAATACATTAAGTGTGTTCCCTCAGACCACTACTCTACTACCACATATCTACAATACATTAAGTGTGTTCCCTCAGACAACTACTCTACAATACATTAAGTGTGTTCCCTCAGACCACTACTCTACTACCACATATCTACAACACATTAAGTGTGTTCCCTCAGACCACTACTCTACAATACATTAAGTGTGTTCCCTCAGACCACTACTCTACAATACATTAAGTGTGTTCCCTCAGACCACTACTCTACAATACATTAAGTGTGTTCCCTCAGACCACTACTCTACTACCACATATCTACAATACATTAAGTGTGTTCCCTCAGACAACTACTCTACAATACATTAAGTGTGTTCCCTCAGACCACTACTCTACTTCCACATATCTACAACACATTAAGTGTGTTCCCTCAGACCACTACTCTACAATACATTAAGTGTGTTCCCTCAGACCACATATCTACAATACATTTAGTGTGTTCCCTCAGACCACTACTCTACAATACATTAAGTGTGTTCCCTCAGACCACTACTCTACAATACATTAAGTGTGTTCCCTCAGACCACTACTCTACTACCACATATCTACAATACATTAAGTGTGTTCCCTCAGACCACTACTCTACAATACATTAAGTGTGTTCCCTCAGACCACTACTCTACTACCACATATCTACAATACATTAAGTGTGTTCCCTCAGACCACTACTCTACTACCACATATCTACAATACATTAAGTGTGTTCCCTCAGACCACTACTCTACTACCACATATCTACAATACATTAAGTGTGTTCCCTCAGACCACTACTCTACAATACATTAAGTGTGTTCCCTCAGACCACTCCTCTACTACCACATATCTACAATACATTAAGTGTGTTCCCTCAGACCACTACTCTACAATACATTAAGTGTGTTTCCTCAGACCACTACTCTACAGTACATTAAGTGTGTTCCCTCAGACCACTACTCTACAATACATTAAGTGTGTTTCCTCAGACCACTACTCTACAATACATTAAGTGTGTTCCCTCAGACCACTACTCTACAATACATTAAGTGTGTTCCCTCAGACCACTACTCTACAATACATTAAGTGTGTTCCCTCAGACCACTACTCTACAATACATTAAGTGTGTTCCCTCAGGCCACTCCTCTACTACCACATATCTACAATACATTAAGTGTGTTCCCTCAGACCACTACTCTACAATACATTAAGTGTGTTCCCTCAGACCACTACTCTACAATACATTAAGTGTGTTCCCTCAGGCCACTCCTCTACTACCACATATCTACAATACATTAAGTGTGTTCCCTCAGACCACTACTCTACTACCACATATCTACAATACATTAAGTGTGTTCCCTCAGACCACTACTCTACTACCACATATCTACAACACATTAAGTGTGTTCCCTCAGACCACTACTCTACTACCACATATCTACAATACATTAAGTGTGTTCCCTCAGACCACTACTCTACTACCACATATCTACAATACATTAAGTGTGTTCCCTCAGACCACTACTCTACAATACATTAAGTGTGTTCCCTCAGACCACTACTCTACAATACATTAAGTGTGTTCCCTCAGACCACTACTCTACAATACATTAAGTGTGTTCCCTCAGACCACTACTCTACAATACATTAAGTGTGTTCCCTCAGACCTCTACTCTACAATACATTAAGTGTGTTCCCTCAGACCACTACTCTACAATACATTAAGTGTGTTGCCTCAGACCACTACTCTACAATACATTAAGTGTGTTCCCTCAGACCACTACTCTACTACCACATATCTACAATACATTAAGTGTGTTCCCTCAGACAACTACTCTACAATACATTAAGTGTGTTCCCTCAGACCACTACTCTACTACCACATATCTACAACACATTAAGTGTGTTCCCTCAGACCACTACTCTACAATACATTAAGTGTGTTCCCTCAGACCACTACTCTACTACCACATATCTACAATACATTAAGTGTGTTCCCTCAGACCACTACTCTACAATACATTAAGTGTGTTCCCTCAGACCACTACTCTACTACCACATATCTACAATACATTAAGTGTGTTCCCTCAGACAACTACTCTACAATACATTAAGTGTGTTCCCTCAGACCACTACTCTACTTCCACATATCTACAACACATTAAGTGTGTTCCCTCAGACCACTACTCTACTACCACATATCTACAATACATTAAGTGTGTTCCCTCAGACGACTACTCTACAATACATTAAGTGTGTTCCCTCAGACAACTACTCTACAATACATTAAGTGTGTTCCCTCAGACCACTCCTCTACTACCACATATCTACAATACATTAAGTGTGTTCCCTCAGACCACTACTCTACAATACATTAAGTGTGTTTCCTCAGACCACTACTCTACAATACATTAAGTGTGTTCCCTCAGACCACTACTCTACAATACATTAAGTGTGTTTCCTCAGACCACTACTCTACAATACATTAAGTGTGTTCCCTCAGACCACTACTCTACAATACATTAAGTGTGTTCCCTCAGACCACTACTCTACAATACATTAAGTGTGTTCCCTCAGACCACTACTCTACTACCACATATCTACAATACATTAAGTGTGTTCCCTCAGACCACTACTCTACTACCACATATCTACAATACATTAAGTGTGTTCCCTCAGACCACTACTCTACTACCACATATCAACAACACATTAAGTGTGTTCCCTCAGACCACTACTCTACAATACATTAAGTGTGTTCCCTCAGACCACTACTCTACTACCACATATCTACAACACATTAAGTGTGTTCCCTCAGACCACTACTCTACTACCACATATATACAATACATTAAGTGTGTTCCCTCAGACCACTACTCTACTACCACATATCTACAATACATTACGTGTGTTCCCTCAGACCACTACTCTACTACCACATATCTACAATACATTTAGTGTGTTCCCTCAGACCACTACTCTACAATACATTAAGTGTGTTCCCTCAGACCACTACTCTACAACACATTAAGTGTGTTCCCTCAGACCACTACTCTACAATACATTTAGTGTGTTCCCTCAGACCACTACTCTACAATACATTAAGTGTGTTCCCTCAGACCACTCCTCTACTACCACATATCTACAATACATTTAGTGTGTTCCCTCAGACCACTACTCTACAATACATTAAGTGTGTTCCCTCAGACCACTCCTCTACTACCACATATCTACAATACATTTAGTGTGTTCCCTCAGACCACTACTCTACAATACATTAAGTGTGTTCCCTCAGACCACTACTCTACAACACATTAAGTGTGTTCCCTCAGACCACTACTCTACAATACATTTAGTGTGTTCCCTCAGACCACTACTCTACTACCACATATCTACAATACATTAAGTGTGTTCCCTCAGACCACTACTCTACAATACATTAAGTGTGTTCCCTCAGACCACTACTGTACTACCACATATCAACAACACATTAAGTGTGTTCCCTCAGACCACTACTGTACTACCACATATCTACAACACATTAAGTGTGTTCCCTCAGACCACTACTCTACTACCACATATCTACAATACATTAAGTGTGTTCCCTCAGACCACTACTCTACTACCACATATCTACAATACATTAAATGTGTTCCCTCAGACCACTACTCTACTACCACATATCTACAATACATTAAGTGTGTTCCCTCAGACCACTACTCTACTACCACATATCTACAATACATTAAGTGTGTTCCCTCAGACCACTACTCTACTACCACATATCTACAATACATTAAGTGTGTTCCCTCAGACCACTACTCTACAATACATTAAGTGTGTTCCCTCAGACCACTACTCTACTACCACATATCTACAACACATTAAGTGTGTTCCCTCAGACCACTACTCTACTACCACATATCTACAATACATTAAGTGTGTTCCCTCAGACCACTACTCTACTACCACATATCTACAATACATTAAGTGTGTTCCCTCAGACCACTACTCTACTACCACATATCTACAATACATTAAGTGTGTTCCCTCAGACCACTACTCTACAATACATTAAGTGTGTTCCCTCAGACCACTACTCTACTACCACATATCTACAATACATTAAGTGTGTTCCCTCAGACCACTACTCTACTACCACATATCAACAACACATTAAGTGTGTTCCCTCAGACCACTACTCTACTACCACATATCTACAATACATTAAGTGTGTTCCCTCAGACCACTACTCTACTACCACATATCTACAACACATTAAGTGTGTTCCCTCAGACCACTACTCTACAACACATTAAGTGTGTTCCCTCAGACCACTACTCTACAATACATTAAGTGTGTTCCCTCAGACCACTACTCTACTACCACATATCTACAATACATTAAGTGTGTTCCCTCAGACCACTACTCTACAATACATTAAGTGTGTTCCCTCAGACCACTACTCTACTACCACATATCTACAATACATTAAGTGTGTTCCCTCAGACCACTACTCTACTACCACATATCTACAATACATTAAGTGTGTTCCCTCAGACCACTACTCTACAATACATTAAGTGTGTTCCCTCAGACCACTACTCTACTACCACATATCTACAATACATTAAGTGTGTTCCCTCAGACCACTACTCTACAATACATTAAGTGTGTTCCCTCAGACCACTACTCTACAATACATTAAGTGTGTTCCCTCAGACCACTACTCTACAATACATTTAGTGTGTTCCCTCAGACCACTACTGTGGAATAGAGTTCCATGTAGTCATGGCTCTATGTAGTACTGTGTGCCTCCCATAGTCTTTTCTGTACTTGGGGACTGTGAAGAGACCTCTGGTGGCATGTCTTGTGGGGTATGTATGGATGTCTGAGCTGTGTGTTAGTAGTTTAAACAGACCTCTGGTGACATGTCTTGTGGGGTATGTATGGGTGTCTGAGCTGTGTGTTAGTAGTTTAAACAGACCTCTGGTGGCATGTCTTGTGGGGTATGTATGGATGTCTGAGCTGTGTGTTAGTAGTTTAAACAGACCTCTGGTGGCATGTCTTGTGGGGTATGTATGGGTGTCTGAGCTGTGTGTTAGTAGTTTAAACAGACCTCTGGTGGCATGTCTTGTGGGGTATGTATGGGTGTCTGAGCTGTGTGTTAGTAGTTTAAACAGACCTCTGGTGGCATGTCTTGTGGGGTATGTATGGATGTCTGAGCTGTGTGTTAGTAGTTTAAACAGACCTCTGGTGACATGTCTTGTGGGGTATGTATGGATGTCTGAGCTGTGTGTTAGTAGTTTAAACAGACCTCTGGTGGCATGTCTTGTGGGGTATGTATGGATGTCTGAGCTGTGTGTTAGTAGTTTAAACAGACCTCTGGTGGCATGTCTTGTGGGGTATGTATGGGTGTCTGAGCTGAGTGTTAATAGTTTAAACAGACACATTGTTGTATTCAGTATGTCAACACTTCTTTCAAAAACAAGTAGTGATGAAGTCAAGCTCTCCTCCACTTTGAGCCATGAGAGATTTACATGCATAGTATTAATGTTAGCTCTCTATGTACATGTAAGTGCCAGTTGTGCTGCCCTGTTCTGAGAAAATAGTCCCTCTTTGTGGCACCTGACCATGACTGAACAATAGTCCAGGTGCGACAGACTGTAGGCCTGTGGGACCTGCCTTGTTGATAGTGTTGTTAAGAAGTTAGAAACTAGGGCCTGTGGGACCTGCCTTGTTGATAGTGTTGTTAAGAAGGTAGAAACTAGGGCCTGTGGCACCTGCCTTGTTGATAGTGTTGTTAAGAAGGTAGAAACTAGGGCCTGTGGGACCTGCCTTGTTGATAGTGTTGTTAAGAAGTTAGAAACTAGGGCCTGTGGGACCTGCCTTGTTGATAGTGTTGTTAACAAGGTAGAAACTAGGGCCTGTGGCACCTGCCTTGTTGATAGTGTTGTTAAGAAGGTAGAAACTAGGGCCTGTGGGACCTGCCTTGTTGATAGTGTTGTTAAGAAGGTAGAAACTAGGGCCTGTGGGACCTGCCTTGTTGATAGTGTTGTTAAGAAGGTAGAAACTAGGGCCTGTAGGACCTGCCTTGTTGATAGTGTTGTTAAGAAGGTAGAAACTAGGGCCTGTAGGACCTGCCTTGTTGATAGTGTTGTGAAGAAGGTAGAAACTAGGGCCTGTGGGACCTGCCTTGTTGATAGTGTTGTTAAGAAGGTAGAAACTAGGGCCTGTGGGACCTGCCTTGTTGATAGTGTTGTTAAGAAGGTAGAAACTCGGGCCTGTGGGACCTGCCTTGTTGATAGTGTTGTTAAGAATTTAGAAACTAGGGCCTATGGGACCTGCCTTGTTGATAGTGTTGTTCAGAAGGTAGAAACTAGGGCCTGTAGGACCTGTCTTGTTGATAGTGTTGTTAAGAAGGTAGAAACTAGGGCCTGCCTTGTTGATAGTGTTATTAAGAAGGTAGAAACTAGGGCCTGTAGGACCTGCCTTGTTGATAGTGCTGTTAAGAAGGTAGAAACTAGTGCCTGTAGGACCTGCCTTGTTGATAGTGTTGTTAAGAAGGTAGAAACTAGGGCCTGTAGGACCTGCCTTGTTGATAGTGTTGTTAAGAAGGTAGAAACTAGGGCCTGCTTTGTTGATAGTGTTGTTAAGAAGGTAGAAACTAGGGCAACTAGGACCTGCCTTGTTGATAGTGTTATTAAGAAGGTAGAAACTAGGGCCTGTAGGACCTGCCTTGTTGATAGTGCTGTTAAGAAGGTAGAAACTAGCGCCTGTAGGACCTGCCTTGTTGATAGTGCTGTTAAGAAGGTAGAAACTAGCGCCTGTAGGACCTGCCTTGTTGATAGTGTTGTTAAGAAGGTAGAAACTAGGGCCTGTAGGACCTGCCTTGTTGATAGTGTTGTGAAGAAGGTAGAAACTAGGGCCTGTGGGACCTGCCTTGTTGATAGTGTTGTTAAGAAGGTAGAAACTAGGGCCTGTGGGACCTGCCTTGTTGATAGTGTTGTTAAGAAGGTAGAAACTCGGGCCTGTGGGACCTGCCTTGTTGATAGTGTTGTTAAGAATTTAGAAACTAGGGCCTATGGGACCTGCCTTGTTGATAGTGTTGTTAAGAAGGTAGAAACTAGGGCCTGTAGGACCTGTCTTGTTGATAGTGTTGTTCAGAAGGTAGAAACTAGGGCCTGTAGGACCTGCCTTGTTGATAGTGTTGTTAAGAAGGTAGAAACTAGGGCCTGCTTTGTTGATAGTGTTGTTAAGAAGGTAGAAACTAGGGCAACTAGGACCTGCCTTGTTGATAGTGTTATTAAGAAGGTAGAAACTAGGGCCTGTAGGACCTGCCTTGTTGATAGTGTTATTAAGAAGGTAGAAACTAGCGCCTGTAGGACCTGCCTTGTTGATAGTGTTATTAAGAAGGTAGAAACTAGCGCCTGTAGGACCTGTCTTGTTGATAGTGTTATTAAGAAGGTAGAAACTAGGGCAACTAGGACCTGCCTTGTTGATAGTGTTATTAAGAAGGTAGAAACTAGCGCCTGTAGGACCTGCCTTGTTGATAGTGTTATTAAGAAGGTAGAAACTAGCGCCTGTAGGACCTGTCTTGTTGATAGTGTTATTAAGAAGGTAGAAACTAGCGCCTGTAGGACCTGCCTTGTTGATAGTGTTATTAAGAAGGTAGAAACTAGGGCCTGTAGGACCTGCCTTGTTGATAGTGTTATTAAGAAGGTAGAAACTAGCGCCTGTAGGACCTGCCTTGTTGATAGTGTTATTAAGAAGGTAGAAACTAGCGCCTGTAGGACCTGCCTTGTTGATAGTGTTATTAAGAAGGTAGAAACTAGGGCCTGTAGGACCTGCCTTGTTGATAGTGTTATTAAGAAGGTAGAAACTAGCGCCTGTAGGACCTGCCTTGTTGATAGTGTTATTAAGAAGGTAGAAACTAGCGCCTGTAGGACCTGTCTTGTTGATAGTGTTATTAAGAAGGTAGAAACTAGCGCCTGTAGGATCTGCCTTGTTGATAGTGTTATTAAGAAGGTAGAAACTAGGGCCTGTAGGACCTGCCTTGTTGATAGTGTTATTAAGAAGGTAGAAACTAGCGCCTGTAGGACCTGCCTTGTTGATAGTGCTGTTAAGAAGGTAGAAACTAGCGCCTGTAGGACCTGTCTTGTTGATAGTGTTATTAAGAAGGTAGAAACTAGGGCCTGTAGGACCTGCCTTGTTGATAGTGTTATTAAGAAGGTAGAAACTAGCGCCTGTAGGACCTGCCTTGTTGATAGTGTTATTAAGAAGGTAGAAACTAGGGCCTGTAGGACCTGCCTTGTTGATAGTGTTATTAAGAAGGTAGAAACTAGCGCCTGTAGGACCTGCCTTGTTGATAGTGTTATTAAGAAGGTAGAAACTAGGGCCTGTAGGACCTGCCTTGTTGATAGTGTTATTAAGAAGGTAGAAACTAGCGCCTGTAGGACCTGCCTTGTTGATAGTGCTGTTAAGAAGGTAGAAACTAGCGCCTGTAGGACCTGTCTTGTTGATAGTGTTATTAAGAAGGTAGAAACTAGGGCCTGTAGGACCTGCCTTGTTGATAGTGTTATTAAGAAGGTAGAAACTAGCGCCTGTAGGACCTGCCTTGTTGATAGTGTTATTAAGAAGGTAGAAACTAGCGCCTGTAGGACCTGCCTTGTTGATACTCTTGTGACGAGCAAACCCGGATCCGGGAGCATAATCATAGCCTCAAATCCATTAGCATAACGCAACGGACATAAATACCACTAGAAACTTTTCCTATTCATGAAAATCGCAAATGAAATGAATTAAATACATTGAAACACAAGCTTAGCCTTTTGTTAACAACACTGTCATCTCAGATTTTCAAAATATGCGTTACAGCCAGCGCTAGACATTTGTGTAAGTTTATCATGGCATAATGCTATGCTAGCTCTGCTGGCAGCAGGCAACATTTTCACGAAAATAAGAAAAGCAACCAAATTAAATAATTTACCTTTGAAGAACTTCGGATGCTTTCACTCAGGAGACTCCAAGTTAGATAGCAAATGTTCCTTTTTTCCAAAAATATTATTTTTGTAGGCGAAAACGCTCCCGTTTCTTCATCATCATTGGCTGAGAAATCGACCGGAAAATGCTACAACTATAACGCCAAACTTTTTTCAAAATTTGCTCCATAATATCGACAGAAACACGGCAAACGTTGTTTAGGATCCATCCTCAAGGTGTTTTTAACATGTATATTCGATAATATATCCGTGGAGGCAATTGGTTTCTCATAAGAAGCGATTGGAAAAATGGCTACCTCAGTATTTTACGCAAGATTTTCTGCGGGAGACACCATGTGACCACATGCTATATATGGTCCCTTACAGCCATTCTTCAATGGAAATGCCTAAAAAGACGTCACAATGCTGTAGACACCTTGGGGAATACGTGGAAAATGTAAACTCATTCGTAGCTCATTCAGAGACATATAAGGAGTCATTGGCATGAGGCGGTTTCAAAAAATGCGGCACTTCCTGGTTGGATTTTTATCTTGGTTTCGCCTGTAACATCAGTTCTGTGGCACTCACAGACAATATCTTTGCAGTTTTGGAAACGTCAGAGTGTTTTCTTTCCAAATATGTCAATTATATGCATAGTCGAGCATCTTTTCGTTACAAAATATCTTGTTTAAAACGGGAACGTTTTTCATCCCAAAATTTTAATAGCGCCGCTAATGCATAACTGGTTTTAAGAAGGTAGGGCCTGTAGGACCTGCCTTGTTGATAGTGTTAAGAAGGCAGAGCATCACTTTATTATAAACAGACTTCTCTCCATCTTAGCTACTGTTGAATCAATATGTTTTGACCAGGACAGTTTACAATCCAGAGTTACTCTGAGCAGCCCAGGACACCTACACCACCCGATGTCACAGGAATGCCAACAAGATCATCAAAGACAACAACCACCCGAGCCACTGCCTGTTTACCCCGCTATCATCCAGAAGGCAAGGTCAGTACAGGTGCATCAAAGCAGGGACCGAGAGACTGAAAAACAGCTTCTACATTGAGTGGCTGCTGCCAACACACTGACTCAACTCCAGCCACTTTAATAATGGAAATTGATGTAAAAAATGTATCATTAGCCACTTTAAACTATGCCACTTAATATAATGTTTACATACCCTACATTACCCATCTCATATGTATATGTATATACTGTACTCTATATCATCTACTGCATCTTTATGTAATACATGTATCACTAGCCACTTTAAACAATGACACTTAATATAATGTTTACATACCCTACATTACCCATCTCATATGTACAGTGGGGAGAACAAGTATTTGATACACTGCTGATTTTGCAGGTTTTCCTACTTACAAAGCATGTAGAGGTCTGTAATTTCTATCATAGGTACACTTCAACTGTGAGAGATGGAAACAAACAAATATCCAGAAAATCACATTGTATGATTTTTAAGTAATTAATTTGCATTTTATTGCATGACATAAGTATTTGATCACCTACCAACCAGTAAGAATTCCGACTCTCACAGACCTGTTAGTTTTTCTTTAAGAAGCACTCCTGTTCTCAACTCAATACCTGTATTAACTGCACCTGTGTAAGGACATCAGGGTTAAATTGTAGACCTGCACAAGGCTGGGATGTGCTACAGGACAATAGGCAAGCAGCTTGGTGAGAAGGCAATAACTGTTGGCGCAATTATTAGAAAATGGAAGAAGTTCAAGGTGACGGTCAATCACCCTCGGTCTGGAGCTCCATGCAAGATCTCACCTCGTGGGGCATCAATGATCATGAGGAAGGTGAGGGATCAGCCCAGAACTACACGGCAGGACCTGGTCAATGACCTGAAGAGAGCTGGGACCACAGTCTCAAAGAAAACCATTAGTAATACACTACGCCATCATGGATTAAAATCCTGCAGCGCACGCCAGGTCCCCCTGCTCAAGCCAGCGCATGTCCAGGCCAATCTGACGTTTCCCAATGACCATCTGGATGATACAGAGGAGGAATGGGAGAAGGTCATGTGGTCTGATTAGACTAAAATAGAGCATTTTGGTCTAAACCACTCGCGGTGTTTGGAGGAAGAAGAAGGATGAGTACAACCCCAAGAACACCATCCCAACCGTGAAGCATGGAGGTGGAAACATCATTCTTTGGGGATGATTTTCTGCAAAGGAGACAGGATGACTGCACCATATTGAGGAGAGGATGGATTGGGCCATGTATCGCGAGATCTTGGCCAACAACCTCCTTCCCTCAGTAAGAGCATTGAAGATGGGTCGTGGCTGGGTCTTCCAGCATGACAAAGACCCGAAACACACAGCCAGGGCAACTAAGTTCTGGCTTCATAAGAAGCATCTCAAGGTCCTGGAATGGCCTAGCCAGTCTCCAGACCTGAACCCAATAGAACATCTTTGGAGGGAGCTGAAAGTCCGTATTGCCCAGCGACAGCCCCAAAACCTGAAGGATCTGGAGAAGGTCTATATGGAGGAGTGGGCCAAAAAAAATCCCTGCTGCAGTGTGTGCAAACCTGGTCAAGAACTACAGGAAACGTATGATCTCTGTAATTGCAAACAAAGGTTTCTGTACCAAATATTAAGTTCTGCTTTTCTGATGTATCAAATGCTTATGTCATGCAATAAAATGCAAATTAATTACTCAAAAATCATACAATGTGATTTTCTGGATCTTGTTTTAGATTCCGCCTCTCACAGTTGAAGTGTACCTATGATAAAAAATTACAGACCTCTACATGCTTTGTAAGTAGGAAAACTTGCAAAATCGGCAGTGTATCAAATACTTGTTCTCCCCACTGTATATACTGTACTCAATACCATCTACTGCATCTTGCCTATGCCGTTCTGTACCATCACTCATTCATATATCTTTATGTACATATTCTTTATCCCTTCATTCTTGTGTGTATAAGGTAGTAGTTGTGGAATTGTTAGGTTAGATTACTCGTTGGTTATTATTGCATTGTCGGAACTAGAAGCACAAGCATTTCGCTACACTCGCATTAACATCTGCTAACCATGTGTACGTGACAAATTAAATTCGATTTGATTTTGAACTTGCTCAATTTCCACATGATATATTACAAGATTTAGTTCAGGTTTAGGGTTTAGTTGTCACGTTCTGACCTTTGTGATGTCTTTGTTTTAGTATGGTCAGGGCGTGAGTTGGGTGGACAGTCTATGTTCTTTTTTCTATGATTTGGTATTTCTGTGTTTGGCCTATTATAAAAGAAAATGGACACTTATCACGCTGCGCATTGGTCCGATATTTCATGCTCGTCACCAGACGACGAAGAGATCCATTATGTTAGTGACCGATTTGTCCCAAATAAAGTGCTTTTATTTTTTTATATTTAGGACTGACGTATTCCTTGCCACCCATTCTGAAACTAACTGCAGCTCTTTGTTAAGTGTTGCAGTCATTTTAGTGTCTGTAGTAGCTGATGTGTATAGCGAGTAATTTGCAAACTGGCTTTACTCAAGGCCGGTGGCATGTAATTAGTAAAGATTGAAAAAGGAAAGGGGCCTAGACAGCTACCCTGGGGAGTTCCTGATTCTACCTGGATTATGTTATAGAGGCTTCCATTAAAGAACGCCCTCTGTGTTCTGTCAGACAGGTAACTCTTTATCCACAATATAGCAGGTGGTGTAAAGCTATAACACTCTACCAGTCAAAAGTTTGGACACACCTAGTCATTCAAGGGTTTTTCTTTATTTTTACTATTTTCTACATTGAAGAACAATAGTAAAGAAATCAAAATGATGTAATAACACATATGGAATCATGTAGTTACCAAAATAGTGTTAAACAAATCAAAATATATTTTATATTTGAGATTCTTCAAAAGTAGCCACCTTTTGCCTTGATGACAGCTTAGCACAATTAAATGAGTGAATGAGTAGATGTGTCCAAACTTTTGACTGGTACTGTATGTTTTTCCATCAGCAGACTGTGATCGATAATATCAAAAGCAGCACTGAAGTCTAACAAAGCATATTTTTATCATCAATACAGCCAATCAGATGGGGCCACAGTGTCTCCTGACCCCTCCTGTCTCAGCCTCCAGTATTTATGCTGCAGTAGTTTGTGTCGGGGGGCTAGGGTCAGTTTGTTATATCTGGAGTACTTCTCCTGTCCTATTCGGTGTCCTGTGTGAATCTAAGTGTGCGTTCTCTAATTCTCTCCTTCTCTCTTTCTTTCTCTCTCTCGGAGGACCTGAGCCCTAGGACCATGTCCCAGGACTACCTGACATGAGGACTCCTTGCTGTCCCCAGTCCACCTGGCCATGCTCCTGCTCCAGTTTCAACTGACCTGAGCCCTAGGACCGTGCCCCAGGACTACCTGACATGAAGGCTCCTTGCTGTCCCCAGTCCACCTGACTGTGCTGCTGCTCCAGTTTCAACTGTTCTGCCTTATTATTATTCGACCATGCTGGTCATTTATGAACATTTGAACATCTTGGTCATGTTCTGTTATAATCTCTACCCGGCACAGCCAGAAGAGGACTGGCCACCCCACATAGCCCGGTTCCTCTCTAGGTTTCTTCCTAGGTTTTGGCCTTTCTAGGGAGTTTTTCCTAGCCACCGTGCTTTTACACCTGCATTGTTTGCTGTTTGGGGTTTTAGGCTGGGTTTCTGTACAGCACTTTGAGATATCAGCTGATGTACGAAGGGCTATATAAATTAATTTGATTTGATTTGATTTGATTTGAATCAGCCAATCAGCCAATCAGCCAATCATCATTTGTGTAGGTCCTGTGCTTGTGGAATGTCATTCCCTATAAGCTGAAAGTCTGTTGTCAATTTGTTTACATTATAAAAGCATTGTATCTGGTCAAACAACATTTTTCCAAAATTTTACAAAGGGTTGATAACAGGCTGATGAGTCAGCTATTTCAGCCAGTAAAAGTGCCTTTACTATTCTTGGGTAGACAAATTACTTCTGCTTCCCTCTGAGCCTGAGGGCACACACTTTCTAGAAGGCTTAAATTGAATATATGGCAATTTTGTCTGCTACTATCCCCATTAATTGTTCATCCAAATTTATAGACCCAGGTGGCTTGTCATTGTTGATAGACTTATCTTGTTGATCTTCCAAGCATTGGAGATCAAACCAGGAATATTTATTTCCTAAATAGAGATACATTTTTCTTCGTCACTAATCCAACATAGTTCCTGTTTTCGCTGTAACATTTTATCAAACAATATAACTCTGAAATCATCCTAGAATCCTTCCTTTCTAGTTATTTTTTTCCTGAAGCCACATTGCTTCTACATCTGCATTGTTTGCTTTTTGGTGTTCTAGACTGAGTTTCTGTATGGCACTGCGACATCTGCTGATGTAAAAAGTGATTTATAAATGTATTTGATTAATTGATTGATTAATCAAAAGTAGCTTTTCATTCTGTTCCATAACCTAATCATTTCATAGGGCTCCATCATTTCACAGGGCTCCATTATTTCACAGGGCTCCATTATTTCACAGGGATCCATTATTTCACAGGGCTCCATTATTTCACAGGGCTCCATTATTTCACAGGGCTCCATTATTTCACAGGGCTCCATTATTTCACAGGGCTCCATTATTTCACAGGGCTCCATTATTTCACAGGGCTCCATTATTTCACAGGGCTCCATTATTTCACAGGGCTCCATTATTTCACAGGACTCCATTATTTCACAGGGCTCCATTATTTCACAGGGCTCCATTATTTCACAGGACGCCATTATTTCACAGGGCTCCATTATTTCACAGGACTCCATTATTTCACAGGACTCCATTATTTCACAGGGCTCCATTATTTCACAGGGCTCCATTATTTCACAGGACTCCATTATTTCACAGGGCTCCATTATTTCACAGGGCTCCATTATTTCACAGGACTCCATCATTTCACAGGACTCCGTTATTTCACAGGGCTCCATTATTTCACAGGGCTCCATTATTTCACAGGACTCCATTATTTCACAGGGCTCCATTATTTCACAGGACTCCAATATTTCACAGGGCTCCATTATTTCACAGGACTCCATTATTTCACAGGGCTCCATTATTTCACAGGGCTCCATTATTTCACAGGACGCCATTATTTCACAGGGCTCCATTATTTCACAGGACTCCATTATTTCACAGGACTCCATTATTTCACAGGGCTCCATTATTTCACAGGACTCCATTATTTCACAGGGCTCCATTATTTCACAGGGCTCCATTATTTCACAGGACTCCATCATTTCACAGGACTCCGTTATTTCACAGGGCTCCATTATTTCACAGGGCTCCATTATTTCACAGGACTCCATTATTTCACAGGGCTCCATTATTTCACAGGACTCCAATATTTCACAGGGCTACATTATTTCACAGGACTCCATTATTTCACAGGACTCCATTATTTCACAGGACTCCATTATTTCACAGGGCTCCATTATTTCACAGGACTCCATTATTTCACAGGGCTCCATTATTTCACAGGGCTCCATTATTTCACAGGACTCCATCATTTCACAGGACTCCGTTATTTCACAGGGCTCCATTATTTCACAGGGCTCCATTATTTCACAGGACTCCATTATTTCACAGGGCTCCATTATTTCACAGGGCTCCATTATTTCACAGGACTCCAATATTTCACAGGGCTACATTATTTCACAGGACTCCATTATTTCACAGGACTCCATTATTTCACAGGACTCCATTATTTCACAGGACTCCATTATTTCACAGGACTCCATTATTTCACAGGACTCCATTATTTCACAGGACTCCATTATTTCACAGGGCTCCATTATTTCACAGGGCTCCATTATTTCACAGGGCTCCATTATTTCACAGGACTCCATTATTTCATAGGACTCCGTTATTTCACAGGGAATAGAGTTAGATTCTTTAAAAGCCCAGTTTCCAGGAGCATAGTTCAGTATAGCCCATTAATTCTAGAGCTGTGAATATGTACAAAAGTTATGGTCTTTATACAGTAGGATCTTCAGTTTACGACCAACAGACCCCAACACTCTACATGCAGAATCTGATAAAGTCTTTATACCCTCCTCACAAAGCATCAGACAGGAAACGAAGGTGTGTATATGAGCTGGTGTTGTTTAAGGCCGTTGATCCAAAGAGAAGTACTGGATGCTTCTTAGTGTACCCTTCAGTCTGAAGTTCATCATCTGGGGTTCATCACCCATCTCCACTTTGTACACCAGAGATGAACAGTGTTCAACATGCAAATCTAACTCACTCTGTGCAAGGAGGAAAATATGATCTGTCTGCAATAGTATCCCCACAGCAGAATAGTCATTCTATTTCCATGAGTATGCCCAGAGTTAAATCATGTAATTCCATGAGTATCCCCAGAGTTAAATCATGTAATTCCATGAGTATCCCCAGAGTTAAATCATGTAATTCCATGAGTATCCCCAGAGTTAAATCATGTAATTCCATGAGTATCCCCAGAGTTAAATCATGTAATTCCATGAGTATCCCCAGAGTTAAATCATGTAATTCCATGAGTATCCCCAGAGTTAAATCATGTAATTCCATGAGTATCCCCAGAGTTAAATCATGTAATTCCATGAGTATCCCCAGAGTTAAATCATGTAATTCCATGAGTATGCCCAGAGTTAAATCATGTAATTCCATGAGTATCCCCAGAGTTAAATCATGTAATTCCATGAGTATCCCCAGAGTTAAATCATGTAATTCCATGAGTATCCCCAGAGTTAAATCATGTAATTCCATGAGTATCCCCAGAGTTAAATCATGTAATTCCATGAGTATCCCCAGAGTTAAATCAATTATTTCAATTAAATTTATTAACAAAGCCCTTTTTACATAAGCCGATGTCACAAAGTGCTGTACAGAAACCCAGCCTAAAACCCCAATGAGCAAGCAATGCAGATGTAGAAGCACGGTGGCTAGGAAAAACTCCCTAGAAAGGCAGGAACCTAGGACGAAACCTAGAGAGGAACCAGGCTCTGAGGTGTGGCCAGTCCTCTACTGGCTGTGCCGGGTGGAGATTATAAACCTAGAGAGGAACCAGGCTCTGAGGGGTGGCCAGTCCTCTTCTGGCTGTGCCGGGTGGAGATTGTAACAGAACATGGCCAAGATGTTCAAACATTCATAGATGACCAGCAGGGTCAAATAATAATAATCACATTGGTTGTCGTGCAACAGGTCAGCACCTCAGGAGTAAATGTCAGCTGGCTTTTCATAGACGATCATTCGGAGTTAGAGACAGCAGGTCCAGTAGAGAGAGAGTCCAAAACAGCAGGTCTGGGACAGGTAGCACGTCCAGTGAACAGGTCTGGGACAGGTAGCACATCCAGTGAACAGGTCTGGGACAGGTAGCACGTCCAGTGAACAGGTCTGGGACAGGTAGCACGTCCAGTGAACAGGTCTGGGACAGGTAGAACGTCCAGTGAACAGGTCTGGGACAGGTAGCACATCCAGTGAACAGGTCTGGGACAGGTAGCACGTCCAGTGAACAGGTCTGGGACAGGTAGCACGTCCAGTGAACAGGTCTGGGACAGGTAGAACCTCCAGTGAACAGGTCAGGGTTCCATAGCTGCATGCAGAACAGTTGAAACTGGAGCAGCAGGAGTCATCAGGCCAGGTAGTCTTGAGGCATGGTCCTAGGGCTCAGGTCCTCTGAGACAAGAGAGAGAGAAAGAAAGACTGAGAGAGAATTATAGAGGGAGCATACTTAAATTTACACAGGTCACCGGATAAGAAAAGATGTATACTCCAGATATAATAGACTGACCCTAGCCCTCCGACGCAAACTATTGCAGCATAAATACTGGATGCTGAGATAGGAGGGGTCAGGAGACACTGTGGCCCTGTCCGATGATACCCCCGGATAGGGCCAAACAGGCAGGATATAACCCCACCATTTTGCCAAAGCACAGCCCCCACACCACTAGAGGGGGGATGCCAACACGGACAGGAAGATAACATCAGTGACTCAACCCCCTCAAGTGACGCACCCCTCCTAGGGACAGCATGGAAGATCACCAGTAAGTACTCAGCCCCTGTAATAGGGTTAGAGGCAGAGTAGAGGCAGAGAATCCCAGTGGAAACAGGGGAACCAGCCAGGCAGAGACAGCAAGGGCGGTTTGTCGCTCCAGTGCCTTTCCGTTCACCTTCACACCCCTGGGCCAGACTACACTCAATCATAGGATCTACTGAAGAGATGAGTCTTCAATAAAGACTTAAAGGTTGAGACCGAGTCTGTGTCTCTCACATGGGTAGGCAGACCGTTCCATAAAAATTGAGCTCTATAGGAGAAAGCCCTGCATCCAGCTGTTTGCTTAGAAATTCTAGGGACAGTAAGGAGGCCTGCGTCTGGTGACCGTAGCGTACGCAAAGGAATGTATGGCTGGATCAAATCAGAGAGATCGGTAGGAGCAAGCCCATGTAATGCTTTGTAGGTTAACAGTAAAACCTTGAAATCAGCCCTAACCTTAACAGGAAGCCAGTGTGGAGAGGCTAGCACTGGAGTAATATGATCAAATGTTTTGGTTCTAGTCAGGATTCTAGCAGCCGTGTTTTGCACTAACTGAAGTTTATTTAGTGATTTATCCGGGTAGCCGGAAAGTAGAGCATTGCAGTAGTCTAACCTAGAAGTAACAAAAGCATTGATTCATTTTTCTCCATCCTTTTTGGACAGAAAGTTTCTGATTATTGCAATGTTACGAAGATGGAAAAAAAGCTGTTCTTGATATGTTAGTCAAAAGAGTGCAGAGTAATGCTGAGGTCCTTCAAAGTTTTATTTGAGACGACTGTACAACCATCAAGATTAATTATCAAATCCAACAGAAGATCTCTTTGTTTCTTGGGACCTAGAACTAGCATCTCTGTTTTGTCCAAGTGTAAAAGTAAAACATTTGTGTAAAAGTTTAAGAAATCCTTAAGTCTGAAACACAGGTTTCCAGGGAGGGCCATTTTGGGGCTTCAACATCTTTCATCGAAATGTACAGTCGTGGCCAACAGTTTTGAGAATGACACAAATATTAATTTTCACAAAGTGTGCTTCTTCAGAGTCTTTAGATATTTTTGTCAGATGTTACTATGGAATACTGTAGTATAATTACAAGCATTTCATAAGTGTCAAAGGCTTTTATTGACAATGACATGAAGTTGAAGCAAAGAGTCAATATTTGCAGTGTTGACCCTTCCTTTTCAAGACCTCTGCAATCCGCCCTGGCATGCTGTCAATTAACTTCTGGGCCACATCCTGACTGATGGCAGCCCATTCTTGCATAATCAATGCTTGGAGTTTGTCAGAATTTGTGGGGTTTTGTTTGTCCACCCACCTCTTGAGGATTGACCACAAGTTCTCAATGGGATTAAGATCTGGGGTTTTTCCTGGCCATGGACCCAAAATATCTATGTTTTGTTCCCCGGGCCACTTAGTTATCAATTGTGCCTTATGGCAAGGTGCTCCATCATGCTGGAAAAGGCATTGTTCATCACCAAACTGTTCCTGGATGGTTTGGAGAAGTTGCTCTCAGAGGATGTGTTGGTACCATTCTTTATTCGTGGTTGTGTTCTTAGGCAAAATTGTGAGTGAGCCCACTCCCTTGGCTGAGAAGCAACCCCACACATGAATGGTCTCAGGATGCTTTACTGTTGGCATGACACAGGACTGATGGTAGCTCTCACCTTGTCATCTCCAGACAAGCTTTTATCCGGATGCCCCAAACAATCGGAAAGGTGATTCATCGGAGAATCAGCAGTCCAATCCCTGTACCTTTTGCAGAATATCAGTTTGTCCCTGATGTTTTCCCTGGAGAGAAGTGCCTTCTTTGCTGCCCTTCTTGACACCAGGCCATCCTCCACAAGTCGTCACCTCACTGTGCGTGCAGATGCACTTACACCTACCTGCCTGCTGCCATTCCTGAGCAAGATCTGTACTGTTGGTACCCCGATCCCACAACTGAATCAACATTAGGAGACGGTCCTGATGCTTGCTGAACTTTCTTGGCTGCCCTGAAGCCTTCTTCACAACAATTGAACCACTCTCCTTGAACTTCTTGATGATGGTTGATTTAGGTGCAATCTTACTGGCAGCAATATCCTTGCCTGTGAAGCCCTTTTTGTGCAAAGCAATGATGACGGCACGTGTTTTCTTGCAAGTAACTAGGATTGACAGAGGAAGAACAATGATTCCAAGCATCACCCTCCTTTTGAAGTTTCCAGTCTGTTTTTCGAACTCTATCAGCATGACAGAGTGATCTCCAGCCTTGTCCTCGTCAAAACTCAAACCTGTGTTAACGAGAGAATCACTGACATGATGTCAGCTGGTCCTTTTGTGGCAGGGCTGAAGTGCAATGTAAATGTTTTTTTGGAGATTCAGTTAATTTGCATGGCAAAGAGGGACTTTGCAAACAATTGCAATTCATCTGATCACTCTTCATAACATTCTGGAGTATTTGCCATCATACAAACTGAGGCAGCAGACTTTGTGAAAATGTATATTTGGGTCAGTCTCAAAACTGTTGGCCACAGCTGTGTGTCGTCAACATAGCAGTGAATGTTAACGTTATGTTTCCAAAAGATATCACCAAGAGGTTAAATATATAGTGAAAACAATAGTGGTCCTAAAACGGAACCTTGAGGAACACCGAAATTTACAGTTGATTTGTCAGAAGACAAACCATCCACAGAGACAGGCTGATATCTTTCCGACAGATAAGATCTAAACCAGGCCAGAACTTGTCCATGTAGACCAATTTGGGCTTCCAATCTCTCCAAAAGAATGTGGTGATCGATGGTATCAAAAGCAGCACTAACGTCTAGGAGCACGAGGACAGATGCAGAGCCTCGGTCCGATGCCATTAAAATGTCATTTTACCACCTTCACAAGTGCCGTCTCAGTGCTATGATGGGGTCTAAAACCAGACTGAAGCATTTCGTATACATTGTTTGTCTTCAAGAAGGCAGTGAGTTGCTACGCAAGAGCTTTAAAAAAAATGTTTTAGAGGAATGGGAGATTCGATATTAACCGATAGTTTTTTATATTTTCAAGGTTCGGCTTTTTCAAGAGATGCTTTATTACTGCCACTTATAGTGAGTTTGGTACACATCCAGTGGTACACATCCAGTGGATAGAGAGCCGTTTATTATGTTCAACATAGGAGGGCCAAGCACAGGAAGCAGCTCTTTCAGTTGTTTAGTTGGAATAGGGTCCAGTATGCAGCTTGAAGGTTTAGAGGCCATGACTATTTTAATCAATGTGTCAAGAGATATAGTACTAAAACACTTGAGCGTCTCTCTTGATCCTAGGTCCTGGCAGAGTTGTGCAGACTCAAGACAACTGAGCTTTGGAGGAATACGCAGATTTAAAGAGGAGTCCGTAATTTGCTTTCTAATGCTCAGGATCTTTTCCTCAAAGAAGTTCATGAATTTATCACTGCTGAAGTGAAGCCATCCTTTCTTGGGGAATAATTTTTAGTTAGCTTTGCAACAGTATCAAAAAATACATTTTGGATAGTTCTTATTCTCCTCAATTAAGTTGGAAAAATATGATGACCCTGTAGCTCTTCTGCACGGCACTGTCTTTCCAAGCTAGTCGGAAGACTTCCAGTTTCGTGTAGCGCCATTTCCGTTTCCAATTTTCTGGAAGCTTGCTTCAGGGGTCGGGTATTTTCTGTATACCAGGGAGCTAGTTTCTTATGACAAATAAATATTTTGGGTTTTTAGGTGTGCAACTGCATCTAGGATATTACGCAATGTTATATTTAGTTCCTCAGTTAGGTGGTTAACCAATTTTTGTTCTCTGGCATCCTTGGGTAGGTGGAGGGAGTCTGGAAGGGCATCTAGGAATCTTTGGGTTGTCTGAGAATTTATGTCACGGCTTTCAATTATCCTTGGTTGGGGTCTGAGCAGATTATTTGTTGGGATTGCAAATGTAATAAAATGGTGGTCTGATAGTCCAGGATTATGAGGAAAAACATTAAGATCCACAATATTTATTCCACGGGACAAAATGTTAGGTCCAGAGTATGACTGTGGCAGTGAGTAGGTCCGGAGACATGTTGGACAAAACCCACTGAGTCGATGATGGCTCCGAAATCCTTTTGGAGTGAGTCTGTGGACTTTTCCATGTGAATATTGAAGTCACCAAAAATGTGAATATTATCTGCCATGACCACAAGGTCCGATAGGAATTCAGGGAACCCAGTGAGGAAAGCTGTATATGGCCCAGGAGGCCTGTAAACAGTAGCTATAAAAAGTGATTGAGTAGACTGCATAGATTTCATGACTAGAAGCTCAAAAGCTCCAAAGTCATTTGTTTTGTAAATTGAAATTTGCTATCATAAATGTTAGCAACAACACTGCCTTTGCGGGATGCACGGGGGATATGGTCACTAGGGTAACCAGGATGAGAGGCCTCATTTAACACAGTAAATTCATCAGGCTTAAGCCATGTTTCTGTCAGGCCAGTCACATCAAGATTATGATCAGTGATTAGTTAATTGACTATAACTGCCTTGAAGGTGAGGGATCTAACATTATTAACTCTTAGAACTACCCATCCCGGATCCGGGAGAATTGTCAATAAATACACTAATTAGCATAGCGCAACGATCAAAAAATATTACTAGAAAATATTCATATTCATGAAGTCACAAGTGAAATATAGTGAAACACAGCTTAGCCTTTTGTTAATCACCCTGTCATCTCAGATATTGAAATGATGCTTTACAGTGTCTGTGTAAGTTTATCGATAGCATTATGTCTAGTGTCTAAAGGCTCACATCAACACCATTATCCCAGAAACCCTAGACCCACTCCAATTGCATACCGCCCAAACAGATCAACAGATATGCAATCTCTGTTGCACTCCACACTGCCCTTTCCCACCTGGACAAAAGGAACACCGATATGAGAATGCTGTTCATTGACTACAGCTCAGCGTTCAACATCATAGTGCCCTCAAAGCTCATCACTAAGCTAAGGTTCCTGGGACTAAACACCTCCCTCTGCAACTGGATTCTGGACTTCCGCTCCAGGTGGTGAGGGTAGGAAGCAACACATCTACCACGCCGATCCTCAACACTGGAGCTCCCCAGGGGTGCGTGATCAGTTCCCTCCTCTACTCACTGTTCACCCACGACTGCATGGCAAGGCACGACTCCAACACCATCATTAAGTTTGCAGACAACACAACAGTGGTAGGCCTGATCACCAACAACGATGAGACAGCCTATAGGGAGGAGGTCAGAGACCTGGCTGGGTGGTGCCAGAATAACAACCTATCCCTCAATGTAATCAAGACAAAGGAGATGATTGTGGACCACAGGAAAAGGAGGACCGAGCACGCACCCATTTTTATCAACGGGGCTGTAGTGGAGCAGGTTGAGAGCTTCAAGTTCCTTGGTGTTCACATCACCAACAAACTAGAATGGTCCAAACACACCTTGACATTTGTGAAGATGGCACGACTAGTGCCCGGAAGGTTGCAAGTTCAAACCCCGAGCTGACAAGGTACAAATCTGTCGTTCTGCCCCTGAACAGGCAGTTAACCCACTGTTCCTAGGCCATCATTGAAAATAAGAATTTGTTCTTAACTGACTTGCCTGGTTAAATAAAGGTTAAAAAAAAAGAAGCCTATTCCCCCTCAGGAAACTATAAAGATTTGGGTCCTGAGATCCTGAAAAAGGTTCTACAGCTGCAACTTCGAGAGCATCCTGACTGGTTGCATCACTGTCTGGTATGACAATTGCTCGGCCTCCGACTGCAAGGCACAACTGGGGTACTGCGTACGGACCAGTACATCACTGGGGCTAAGCTGCCTGCCATCCAGGACCTCTACACCAGGCGATGTCAGAGGAAGGCCCTAAAAATTGTCAAAGACCCCAGCCACCCTAGTCAGAGAATGTTCTTTCTACTACCACATGGCAAGCTGTACCGGAGTGCCAAGTCTAGGACCAAAAGGCTTCTCAACAGTTTTTACCACCAAGCCATAAGACTCCTAAACAGGTAGTCAAATGGCTACCCAGACTATCTGCATTGTGTGCCCTCTCCCAACCCCTCTTTTTAAGCTGCTGCTACTCTCTGTTCATCTTATATGCATAGTCACTTTAACCATATCTACATGTACATGCTACCTCAATAAGCCTGACTAACTGGTGTCTCTATGTAGCCTCGCTACTTTTAAAGGCTAGCTACTGTATATAGCCTCTCTACTGTATATAGCCTATTTACTGTATATAGCCTCTCTACTGTATGTAGCCTCTCTACTGTATATAGCCTCTCTACTGTATATAGCCTCTCTACTGTATATAGCCTCTCTACCGTATAAAGCCTGTCTACTGTATATAGCCTGTCTACTGTATGTAGCCTCTCTACTGTATATAGCCTCTCTACTGTATATAGCCTCTCTACTGTATATAGCCTCTACTGTATGTAGCCTCTCTACTGTATGTAGCCTCTCTACTGTATATAGCCTCTCTACTGTATATAGCATCTCTACTGTATGTAGCCTCTCTACTGTATGTAGCCTCTCTACTGTATGTAGCCTCGCTACTGTATATAGCCTCTCTACTGTATATAGCCTCACTACTGTATGTAGCCTCTCTACTGTATGTAGCCTCTCTACTGTATATAGCCTCTCTACTGTATATAGCCTCTACTGTATGTAGCCTCACTAATGTATATAGCCTCTCTACTGTATGTAGCCTCTCTACTGTATGTAGCCTCTCTACTGTATATAGCCTGTCTACTGTATGTAGCCTCTCTACTGTATATAGCCTCTCTACTGTATGTAGCCTCTCTACTGTATATAGCCTCACTACTGTATATAGCCTCTCTACTGTATGTAGCCTCTCTACTGTATGTAGCCTCTCTACTGTATATAGCCTCTCTACTGTATATAGCCTCTCTACTGTATATAGCCTCTACTGTATATAGCCTCTCTACTGTATATAGCCTCTACTGTATGTAGTCTCTCTACTGTATATAACCCCTCTACTGTATGTAGCCTCTCTACTGTATATAGCCTCACTACTGTATATAGCCTCTCTACTGTATGTAGCCTCTCTACTGTATGTAGCCTCTCTACTGTATATAGCCTCTCTACTGTATATAGCCTCTCTACTGTATGTAGCCTCTCTACTGTATGTAGCCTCTCTACTGTATATAGCCTCTCTACTGTATATAGCCTCTCTACTGTATATAGCCTCTACTGTATGTAGCCTCACTAATGTATATAGCCTCTCTACTGTATGTAGCCTCTCTACTGTATGTAGCCTCTCTACTGTATATAGCCTGTCTACTGTATGTAGCCTCTCTACTGTATATAGCCTCTCTACTGTATGTAGCCTCTCTACTGTATATAGCCTCACTACTGTATATAGCCTCTCTACTGTATGTAGCCTCTCTACTGTATGTAGCCTCTCTACTGTATGTAGCCTCTCTACTGTATATAGCCTCTCTACTGTATATAGCCTCTACTGTATGTAGTCTCTCTACTGTATATAGCCTCTACTGTATGTAGTCTCTCTACTGTATATAACCCCTCTACTGTATGTAGCCTCTCTACTGTATATAGCCTCACTACTGTATATAGCCTCTCTACTGTATGTAGCCTCTCTACTGTATATAACCTCTCTACTGTATATAACCTTTCTATTGTATGTAGTCTCTCTACTGTATATAACCTGTCTTTTTACTGTTGTTTTATTTCTTTACTTACCTATTGTTCACCTACATACCATTTTTGCACTATTGGTTAGAGCCTTCAGGGTTCAGCTGTTGTAATCTGCGCAAGTGACAAATACACTTTGATTTGAAGGTGAACCTCCGACCCAGTCTCAAATCTCTGGAAGACTGAAACAGGTTTTCACCATCCATCATTCTTTCAATTCTGACCAGTTTCCCAGTCCCTGCCGTTGAAAAACATCCCCACAGCATGATGCTGCCACCACCATGCTTCACAGTGAGCGTGTTGTTCTCGGGGTGATGAGAGGTGTTGGGTGTGCGCCAGACATTTTTCCTTGATGGCCAAAAAGCTAGAGTTTAGTCTCATCTGACCAGAGTACCTTCTTCCATATGCTTGGGGAGTCTCCCACAGGCCTTTTGGCGAACACTGAACGTGTTTGCTTATTTTTGTCATTAATTAAGCAATGGCTTTTTTTCTGGCCACTCTTCCCTAAAGCCCAGCTCTGTGGAGTTTACGGCTTAAAGTTAATATATAATAATAATAATAATAATATAATAATAATATATGCCATTTAGCAGACGCTTTTATCCAAAGCGACTTACAGTCATGTGTGCATACATTCTACGTATGGGTGGTCCCGGGGATCGAACCCACTACCCTGGCGTTACAAGCGCCATGCTCTACCAACTGAGCTACAGAAGGACCACAAGTTGTCCTATGGACAGAAGCATTTCACTGTAAGGTTGTATTCGGCTGGAGACGAATACAACAAATCTACTCATCTACTTTTAGTTCAGTTCTGTGATTAATGTTTGAAATCCAACCCCCAACCAGCGTTATATCCTAACTATTGTTAGATGTTTAGGTGCCTGTAGTGAAGCTGGGGAAAATACAGCCATTGGAGAGGCATTGAGTAGCTGGCCCTAGCTAAGAAGCCAATCCATCTGTCCCAAATTGCACTCTATTCCCTATGCGGTCCCAATGGGCCCTTGACAGAGCTGGTCAGGGTGCCATTTGGGACTCATGTTGTGGTGCTCCTGTTTCTCCTCTCCGGTTCACTTATTCCATCTCCTCTTCAGAAATGTGTCCCAAATGGCGCCAACTTATTCCATCTCCTCTTCAGAAATGTGTCCCAAATGGCGCCAACTTATTCCATCTCCTCTTCAGAAATGTGTCCCAAATGGCACTCTATTCCCTATATAGTGCACTTCTTTTGACCAGACCTCTAGGGGGCTTGTTCAAAAGTAGTCCACTATGAATTGCCTAGTTAAATAAAGGTTAAATAAAATTAAATAAAAATATACAGTATATATATAGGGAATAGGGCTTCATTTGGAACACATTTCTGGATCTCTAGCCAGCTGCATGATGTTGGCAGAAGCTCAGCCCTCATCCAAACAACCATGTTACACTTCAGAAATTAACATTTTATATGGCAGGTCGGTGTGCTTGCAGGAGAGGACCTGCCAGCACAGAAATGAGCTGGCTCTGAACGCACTGGACACATTACTATCTCTCTCTCTCATCTATCTATCTATCTCTCTCTCAATTTCTGAATTCAATTCAAAAGGGCTTTATTGGCATGGGAAACATGTTTATAAAGGAAGTGAAGCAGATAATAACAATATCAACAGTAAACATTATATATATATACATTATAAATATAAACATTACACTCCAAAAGAATAAAGACATTAATATGTCATATTATGTCCATGTACAGTGTTGCAACGATGTGCATATTAGTTAAAGTACAAAAGGTAAAATAAAGGGTCCTCTGTAGCTCAGTTGGTAGAGCATGGCTCTTGTAATGCCAGGGTAGTGGGTTCGATCCCCGGGACCACCCATACGTAGAATGTATGCACACATGACTGTAAGTCGCTTTGGATAAAAGCGTCTGCTAAATGGCATATATAAATACAAATAAATATGAGTTGTCTTTGCAAAGGTGTTTGCTCTTCACTTGGTTGACCTTTTCTTGTGAAAACAGGTCACAAATCTTGCTGCTGTGATGGCACACATTGGTATTTCACCCAATAGATATGGGAGTTTATCAAAATTGGATTTGTTTTTTGAATTCGTTGGGAAATATCTGAGGGAAATATGTGTCTCTAATATGGTCATACATTTGGCAGGAGTTTAGGAAGTGCAGCTCAGTTTCCACCTTTGGTGGCCTTTCTCAATAGCAAGGCTATACTCACTGAGTCTGTACATAGTCAAAGCTTTGATTAAGTTTGGATCAGTCACAGTGGACAGGAGGTACTCTCTGTTTAGGGCCAAATAGCATTCCAGTTTGCTCTGTTTTATTGTTAATTCTTTCCAACGTGTCAAGTAATTATCTTTTTGTTTTTTCATGATTTTGTTGGGTCTAATTGTGCTGCTGTCCTGGGGCTCTGTGTGGTCTGTTTGTGTTTGTGAACAGAGCCCCAGGACCAACTTGCTTAGGGGCTCTTCTCCAGGCTCACCTCTCTGGACTGGGAGGGGTACGGGCCGTAGGAGAGATGCTGGGTTCCGGTGGAGGACGTGTTAGATACTTCCATGTTTAAAGAATTCCACCGTCTCCATCCGGATCGCCCTGCACCTTGCCCTCCTTGTCGTCCCCGAGGCCGGATTCGACGCACTGCTGAAGCCGTGCGTCAGGGGGGGGTACGGTCACGACTTCTTCCAAAGTCGTTGCCTCACCTTGTTCAGGCGGTGCTCGGCGGTCGATGTCACCGGTCTTCTAACCATCATTGATCCATTTTTCATTTTCCATTGGTTTTGTCTTGTCTTCCCACACACCTGTTTTCAATCCCATTCATTACCTGTTGTGTATTTAACCCTCTGTTTCCCCTCATGTCTTTGTCAGAGATTGTTTTATGTCAGTGTTGTTTATGTTTGTATAGGGAACTCGTACCCATTATTTTTGTATAAATACATTTAGTGTTTGGAGCATGTTTAGTGGACATATATTAAAAAGACTCCATTACACTCGTTTTACTCTCCTGCGCCTGTAGTGGAAATTTCCTGTATTACCAAATCATGAGAGAGCAAAACCCACACACAAGTCAGAGTTATCATAAAGTCCATCTTTAAGTATATGAGCTCCATCACAACCCTGTGACTCTCAGATCAATTCAGTGTCTATCAATGAATTCTCTGAGAGTGCTTACACATTGCAACTGAGATCCTTTATAGCAAAGACACACATATCGTTCAGCTTTTGTCTCCTAAACTGTGTTCTTATCTCGCTCTTGGTACCACTCAGGACCAAAAACAAAACCTCATCCACTAGCATATATCAAATACACCCCTCCTGGACAAGATCACAGACACAATGAGGATAGAAAACAGTCTGAAGTTTCTAAAAACTGTTTGAATGATGTCTGTGAGTATAACAGAACCATATATGGCAGTCAAAAATCTGAGAAACAATCCAAACAGGAAGTGGGAAATCTGAGAAACAATCCAAACAGGAAGTGGGAAATCTGAGGTTTGTAGTTTTTGAACTCAGCCCCTATCGAATACACAGTGGGATATGGGTCATTTTGCACTTCCTAAGGCTTCCACCACCATTTTTAGAACGTTTTTTCAGGCTTCTACAGTGAAGCGGGGGCGAATGAGAGGGGATTGAGTCAGAGGTCTGGCAGCAGCCTCGATCTCAGTCACGCGCATTCACATGAGAGGTAGCTCTCGTTCCATTGCTTTTCTACAGACAATGGAATTCTCCAGTTGGAACATAACTGAACATTTATGATAAAAACATCCTAAAGATTGATTCTATACTTAGTTTGACAAGTTTCTACGACCTGTAATATAACTTTTTGAACTTTTCGTTCGATGTTCGGCTGGACCTGAACGCAAGTTCGGATTTGTTTACCAAACAAAAGAAGGTATTTGGACATAAATTATGAACTTTATCGAACAAGTCAAACATTTATTGTGGAACTGGGACTCCTGGGAGTGCATTCTGATGAAGATCATCAAAGGTAAGTGAATATTTATAATGCTATTTCTGACTAATGTTGACTGCACAACATGGCGGATATTTCTTTTGGCTGTTTTGGGCTCTGATTACTCAGATTATGCTTTTTCCGTAAAGTTGTTTTGAAATCTGACACAACGGTTGCATTAAGGAGAAGTTTATCTATATTTCCATGTATAACACATGTATTTTCATCAACATTTTTAATGACTATTTCTGTAAATTAATGTGGCTCTCTGCAAAATCACTGAATGTTTTGGAACTACTGAACATAACACGCCAATGTAAAATAATTTTTGGGGATTTAAATATAAATACCGAACAAAACATACATTTATTGTGTAACATGAAGTCCTATGATTGTCATCTGATGAAGATCATCAAAGGTTAGTGATTAATTGTATCTCTATTTGTGCTTTTTGTGACTCCTCTCTCTTTCTGGAAAAATGGCTGGGTTTTTCTGTGACTTGGTGGTGACCTAACATAATCGTTTGTGGAGCTTTCGCTGTAAAGCATTTTTGAAATCAGACACTGTGGGTTATCTTTAAAATGGTGCCTAATACATATATTTGAGAAATTTGATTCATGAGATTTCTGTTGATTTGTATTTGGCGCCCTGCAATTTCATTGGCTGTTGGCAAGGGGTTCCGCTAGCTGAACGCGGTTCCAGATAGGTTATCTTCACAAACCCTGGCAAACAAGTTGAATCAGCAGTACAAACTTTGGTTTAATTATTTATTTACTTAACTAATCACACAGAATTACATATACACAGAATGGATCACACATTGATTACTAATTGTGTCCTACAAGAAAACGTCCCTGGGGACAGAACCTGTATGACAGCTGGTTACAGAAAGAGAGGGGGTTGGGTTTGAATGAAAGCACGGGAGGACTGAAGAACAAAGGGAGAAGCTATGCTATCGTAAATACAGAATCTTATGCATTCTAAATAACCGGCCATTTGGAAAAGGGAAAAGCAATAAATATTTACTCTGAGCTTCGCCTCAATAGGTTGGTTGTAGATGGAAGGCCATGTTGCCCAACAGAGATCTTCCTGTCCTCAGAAGAATGTCTCTGGTGGTAAACTAAATGTTGTTTGTTAGAGGAGATCCTTTGTCCGTCCTTTCCTAGCCCACGTTTACAACTCAACGGCTAGGAGGTATCACTTCTGTAGTGAATAAGAGTTCAAAGTTCATACCATTCGCAACCAAAGCTCACGCTGAGGTTGGCTTAGTTCTGTCGTTATTATCTGAATCCTTCTGACATTGGACTGTCGCCCAAATGTACCCGGAACAGGAAGTTACATTGGCGTCAAGGGCTTTATATAGGAAGGGAGAGAAGGGCGTGTTTCATAGTTTATAACCAGTGTCTCTTCAAGTTAAAGCTTGGTCGCAAATTAGTCTTCCAAATGGACAATGACCCCAAGCATACATCCAAAGTTGTGGCAAAATGGCTTATGGACAACAAAGTCAAGGTATTGGAGTGGCCATCAGAAACCCATAGAAAATTAGTTGGAAACCTGAAATAGAATGTGCGAGCATGGAGGCCTACAAACCAGACTCGGTTACCCCAGCTCTGTCAGGAGGAATGAGACAACATTCACCCTACTTATTGAATGACTCAGTTACCCAGCTCTATCAGGAGGAATGAGCCAACATTCACCCTACTTATTGAATGACTCAGTTACCCAGCTCTGTCAGGAGGAATGAGACAACATTCACCCTACTTATTGAATGACTCAGTTACCCAGCTCTGTCAGGAGGAATGAGACAACATTCACCCTACTTATTGAATGAGTCAGTTACCCAGCTCTGTCAGGAGGAATGGGCCAACATTCACCCTACTTATTGAATGACTCAGTTACCCAGCTCTGTCAGGAGGAATGAGACAACATTCACCCTACTTATTGAATGACTCAGTTACCCAGCTCTGTCAGGAGGAATGAGACAACATTCACCCTACTTATTGAATGACTCAGTTACCCAGCTCTGTCAGGAGGAATGAGACAACATTCACCCTACTTATTGAATGACTCAGTTACCCAGCTCTGTCAGGAGGAATGAGCCAACATTCACCCTACTTATTGAATGACTCAGTTACCCAGCTCTATCAGGAGGAATGAGACAACATTCACCCTACTTATTGAATGACTCAGTTACCCAGCTCTGTCAGGAGGAATGAGCCAACATTCACCCTACTTATTGAATGACTCAGTTACCCAGCTCTGTCAGGAGGAATGGGCCAACATTCACCCTACTTATTGAATGACTCAGTTACCCAGCTCTGTCAGGAGGAATGGGCCAACATTCACCCTACTTATTGAATGACTCAGTTACCCAGCTCTGTCAGGAGGAATGGGCCAACATTCACCCTACTTATTGAATGACTCAGTTACCCAGCTCTGTCAGGAGGAATGAGACAACATTCACCCTACTTATTGAATGACTCAGTTACCCAGCTCTGTCAGGAGGAATGAGCCAACATTCACCCTACTTATATAATGACTCAGTTACCCAGCTCTGTCAGGAGGAATGAGACAACATTCACCCTACTTATTGAATGACTCAGTTACCCAGCTCTGTCAGGAGGAATGAGACAACATTCACCATACTTATTGAATGACTCAGTTACCCAGCTCTGTCAGGAGGAATGAGACAACATTCACCCTACTTATTGAATGACTCAGTTACCCAGCTCTGTCAGGAGGAATGGACCAACATTCACCCTACTTATTGAATGACTCAGTTACCCAGCTCTGTCAGGAGGAATGAGCCAACATTCACCCTACTTATTGAATGACTCAGTTACCCAGCTCTGTCAGGAGGAATGAGACAACATTCACCCTACTTATATAATGACTCAGTTACCCAGCTCTGTCAGGAGGAATGAGCCAACATTCACCCTACTTATTGAATGACTCAGTTACCCAGCTCTGTCAGGAGGAATGGGCCAACATTCACCCTACTTATTGAATGACTCAGTTACCCAGCTCTGTCAGGAGGAATGGGCCAACATTCACCCTACTTATTGAATGACTCAGTTACCCAGCTCTGTCAGGAGGAATGAGACAACATTCACCCTACTTATTGAATGACTCAGTTACCCAGCTCTGTCAGGAGGAATGAGTCAACATTCACCCTACTTATTGAATGACTCAGTTACCCAGCTCTGTCAGGAGGAATGGGCCAACATTCACCCTACTTATTGAATGACTCAGTTACCCAGCTCTGTCAGGAGGAATGGGCCAACATTCACCCTACTTATTGAATGACTCAGTTACCCAGCTCTGTCAGGAGGAATGAGACAACATTCACCCTACTTATTGAATGACTCAGTTACCCAGCTCTGTCAGGAGGAATGAGCCAACATTCACCCTACTTATATAATGACTCAGTTACCCAGCTCTGTCAGGAGGAATGAGACAACATTCACCCTACTTATTGAATGACTCAGTTACCCAGCTCTGTCAGGAGGAATGAGCCAACATTCACCCTACTTATTGAATGACTCAGTTACCCAGCTCTGTCAGGAGGAATGGACCAACATTCACCCTACTTATTGAATGACTCAGTTACCCAGCTCTGTCAGGAGGAATGAGCCAACATTCACCCTACTTATTGAATGACTCAGTTACCCAGCTCTGTCAGGAGGAATGAGACAACATTCACCCTACTTATTGAATGACTCAGTTACCCAGCTCTGTCAGGAGGAATGAGCCAACATTCACCCTACTTATTGAATGACTCAGTTACCCAGCTCTGTCAGGAGGAATGAGACAACATTCACCCTACTTATTGAATGACTCAGTTACCCAGCTCTGTCAGGAGGAATGAGACAACATTCACCCTACTTATTGAATGACTCAGTTACCCAGCTCTGTCAGGAGGAATGAGACAACATTCACCCTACTTATTGAATGACTCAGTTACCCAGCTCTGTCAGGAGGAATGGGCCAACATTCACCCTACTTATTGAATGACTCAGTTACCCAGCTCTGTCAGGAGGAATGAGACAACATTCACCCTACTTATTGAATGACTCAGTTACCCAGCTCTGTCAGGAGGAATGGGCCAACATTCACCCTACTTATTGAATGACTCAGTTACCCAGCTCTGTCAGGAGGAATGAGACAACATTCACCCTACTTATTGAATGACTCAGTTACCCAGCTCTGTCAGGAGGAATGGGCCAACATTCACCCTACTTATTGAATGACTCAGTTACCCAGCTCTGTCAGGAGGAATGAGACAACATTCACCCTACTTATTGAATGACTCAGTTACCCAGCTCTGTCAGGAGGAATGAGACAACATTCACCCTACTTATTGAATGACTCAGTTACCCAGCTCTGTCAGGAGGAATGGGCCAACATTCACCCTACTTATTGAATGACTCAGTTACCCAGCTCTGTCAGGAGGAATGAGTCAACATTCACCCTACTTATTGAATGACTCAGTTACCCAGCTCTGTCAGGAGGAATGAGACAACATTCACCCTACTTATTGAATGACTCAGTTACCCAGCTCTGTCAGGAGGAATGAGACAACATTCACCCTACTTATTGAATGACTCAGTTACCCAGCTCTGTCAGGAGGAATGGGCCAACATTCACCCTACTTATTGAATGACTCAGTTACCCAGCTCTGTCAGGAGGAATGAGTCAACATTCACCCTACTTATTGAATGACTCAGTTACCCAGCTCTGTCAGGAGGAATGAGACAACATTCACCCTACTTATATAATGACTCAGTTACCCAGCTCTGTCAGGAGGAATGAGCCAACATTCACCCTACTTATATAATGACTCAGTTACCCAGCTCTGTCAGGAGGAATGAGACAACATTCACCCTACTTATTGAATGACTCAGTTACCCAGCTCTGTCAGGAGGAATGAGCCAACATTCACCCTACTTATATAATGACTCAGTTACCCAGCTCTGTCAGGAGGAATGAGACAACATTCACCCTACTTATTGAATGACTCAGTTACCCAGCTCTGTCAGGAGGAATGAGACAACATTCACCATACTTATTGAATGACTCAGTTACCCAGCTCTGTCAGGAGGAATGAGACAACATTCACCCTACTTATTGAATGACTCAGTTACCCAGCTCTGTCAGGAGGAATGGACCAACATTCACCCTACTTATTGAATGACTCAGTTACCCAGCTCTGTCAGGAGGAATGAGCCAACATTCACCCTACTTATTGAATGACTCAGTTACCCAGCTCTGTCAGGAGGAATGAGACAACATTCACCCTACTTATTGAATGACTCAGTTACCCAGCTCTGTCAGGAGGAATGAGCCAACATTCACCCTACTTATTGAATGACTCAGTTACCCAGCTCTGTCAGGAGGAATGAGACAACATTCACCCTACTTATTGAATGACTCAGTTACCCAGCTCTGTCAGGAGGAATGAGCCAACATTCACCCTACTTATTGAATGACTCAGTTACCCAGCTCTGTCAGGAGGAATGAGCCAACATTCACCCTACTTATTGAATGACTCAGTTACCCAGCTCTGTCAGGAGGAATGAGACAACATTCACCCTACTTATTGAATGACTCAGTTACCCAGCTCTGTCAGGAGGAATGAGCCAACATTCACCCTACTTATTGAATGACTCAGTTACCCAGCTCTGTCAGGAGGAATGAGACAACATTCACCCTACTTATTGAATGACTCAGTTACCCAGCTCTGTCAGGAGGAATGGGCCAACATTCACCCTACTTATTGAATGACTCAGTTACCCAGCTCTGTCAGGAGGAATGAGCCAACATTCACCCTACTTATTGAATGACTCAGTTACCCAGCTCTGTCAGGAGGAATGAGACAACATTCACCCTACTTATTGAATGACTCAGTTACCCAGCTCTGTCAGGAGGAATGAGACAACATTCACCCTACTTATTGAATGACTCAGTTACCCAGCTCTGTCAGGAGGAATGAGACAACATTCACCCTACTTATTGAATGACTCAGTTACCCAGCTCTGTCAGGAGGAATGGGCCAACATTCACCCTACTTATTGAATGACTCAGTTACCCAGCTCTGTCAGGAGGAATGAGACAACATTCACCCTACTTATTGAATGACTCAGTTACCCAGCTCTGTCAGGAGGAATGGGCCAACATTCACCCTACTTATTGAATGACTCAGTTACCCAGCTCTGTCAGGAGGAATGAGACAACATTCACCCTACTTATTGAATGACTCAGTTACCCAGCTCTGTCAGGAGGAATGAGTCAACATTCACCCTACTTATTGAATGACTCAGTTACCCAGCTCTGTCAGGAGGAATGAGACAACATTCACCCTACTTATTGAATGACTCAGTTACCCAGCTCTGTCAGACAACATTCACCCTACTTATTGAATGACTCAGAATGAGGAACAACATTCACCCTACTTATTGAATGACTCAGTTACCCAGCTCTGTCAGGAGGAATGAGTCAACATTCACCCTACTTATTGAATGACTCAGTTACCCAGCTCTGTCAGGAGGAATGAGACAACATTCACCCTACTTATTGAATGACTCAGTTACCCAGCTCTGTCAGGAGGAATGAGCCAACATTCACCCTACTTATTGAATGACTCAGTTACCCAGCTCTGTCAGGAGGAATGAGTCAACATTCACCCTACTTATTGAATGACTCAGTTACCCAGCTCTGTCAGGAGGAATGAGACAACATTCACCCTACTTATTGAATGACTCAGTTACCCAGCTCTGTCAGGAGGAATGAGACAACATTCACCCTACTTATTGAATGACTCAGTTACCCAGCTCTGTCAGGAGGAATGAGACAACATTCACCCTACTTATTGAATGACTCAGTTACCCAGCTCTGTCAGGAGGAATGAGACAACATTCACCCTACTTATTGAATGACTCAGTTACCCAGCTCTGTCAGGAGGAATGAGACAACATTCACCCTACTTATTGAATGACTCAGTTACCCAGCTCTGTCAGGAGGAATGAGACAACATTCACCCTACTTATTGAATGACTCAGTTACCCAGCTCTGTCAGGAGGAATGAGACAACATTCACCCTACTTATTGAATGACTCAGTTACCCAGCTCTGTCAGGAGGAATGAGACAACATTCACCCTACTTATTGAATGACTCAGTTACCCAGCTCTGTCAGGAGGAATGAGCCAACATTCACCCTACTTATTGAATGACTCAGTTACCCAGCTCTGTCAGGAGGAATGAGACAACATTCACCCTACTTATTGAATGACTCAGTTACCCAGCTCTGTCAGGAGGAATGAGACAACATTCACCCTACTTATTGAATGACTCAGTTACCCAGCTCTGTCAGGAGGAATGAGACAACATTCACCCTACTTATTGAATGACTCAGTTACCCAGCTCTGTCAGGAGGAATGAGACAACATTCACCCTACTTATTGAATGACTCAGTTACCCAGCTCTGTCAGGAGGAATGAGACAACATTCACCCTACTTATTGAATGACTCAGTTACCCAGCTCTGTCAGGAGGAATGAGCCAACATTCACCCTACTTATTGAATGACTCAGTTACCCAGCTCTGTCAGGAGGAATGAGACAACATTCACCCTACTTATTGAATGACTCAGTTACCCAGCTCTGTCAGGAGGAATGAGACAACATTCACCCTACTTATTGAATGACTCAGTTACCCAGCTCTGTCAGGAGGAATGAGACAACATTCACCCTACTTATTGAATGACTCAGTTACCCAGCTCTGTCAGGAGGAATGGGCCAACATTCACCCTACTTATTGAATGACTCAGTTACCCAGCTCTGTCAGGAGGAATGAGACAACATTCACCCTACTTATTGAATGACTCAGTTACCCAGCTCTGTCAGGAGGAATGAGCCAACATTCACCCTACTTATTGAATGACTCAGTTACCCAGCTCTGTCAGGAGGAATGAGACAACATTCACCCTACTTATTGAATGACTCAGTTACCCAGCTCTGTCAGGAGGAATGGGCCAACATTCACCCTACTTATTGAATGACTCAGTTACCCAGCTCTGTCAGGAGGAATGAGACAACATTCACCCTACTTATTGAATGACTCAGTTACCCAGCTCTGTCAGGAGGAATGAGACAACATTCACCCTACTTATTGAATGACTCAGTTACCCAGCTCTGTCAGGAGGAATGAGACAACATTCACCCTACTTATTGAATGACTCAGTTACCCAGCTCTGTCAGGAGGAATGAGACAACATTCACCCTACTTATTGAATGACTCAGTTACCCAGCTCTGTCAGGAGGAATGGGCCAACATTCACCCTACTTATTGAATGACTCAGTTACCCAGCTCTGTCAGGAGGAATGAGACAACATTCACCCTACTTATTTGAATGAATCAGACAACATTCACCCTTATTGAATGAGCTCTGTCAGGAGGAATGAGACAACATTCACCCTACTTATTGAATGACTCAGTTACCCAGCTCTGTCAGGAGGAATGGGCCAACATTCACCCTACTTATTGAATGACTCAGTTACCCAGCTCTGTCAGGAGGAATGAGCCAACATTCACCCTACTTATTGAATGACTCAGTTACCCAGCTCTGTCAGGAGGAATGAGACAACATTCACCCTACTTATTGAATGACTCAGTTACCCAGCTCTGTCAGGAGGAATGAGACAACATTCACCCTACTTATTGAATGACTCAGTTACCCAGCTCTGTCAGGAGGAATGAGACAACATTCACCCTACTTATTGAATGACTCAGTTACCCAGCTCTGTCAGGAGGAATGAGCCAACATTCACCCTACTTATTGAATGACTCAGTTACCCAGCTCTGTCAGGAGGAAGGAATGAATGACTCAGTTAACAGGAGGAATTCATTCCCTACTTATTGAATGACTCAGTTACCCAGCTCTGTCAGGAGGAATGAGACAACATTCACCCTACTTATTGAATGACTCAGTTACCCAGCTCTGTCAGGAGGAATGAGCCAACATTCACCCTACTTATTGAATGACTCAGTTACCCAGCTCTGTCAGGAGGAATGAGACAACATTCACCCTACTTATTGAATGACTCAGTTACCCAGCTCTGTCAGGAGGAATGACTCAGACAACATTCACCCTACTTATTGAATGACTCAGTTACCCAGCTCTGTCAGGAGGAATGAGACAACATTCACCCTACTTATTGAATGACTCAGTTACCCAGCTCTGTCAGGAGGAATGAGACAACATTCACCCTACTTATTGAATGACTCAGTTACCCAGCTCTGTCAGGAGGAATGGGCCAACATTCACCCTACTTATTGAATGACTCAGTTACCCAGCTCTGTCAGGAGGAATGAGACAACATTCACCCTACTTATTGAATGACTCAGTTACCCAGCTCTGTCAGGAGGAATGGGACAACATTCACCCTACTTATTGAATGACTCAGTTACCCAGCTCTGTCAGGAGGAATGAGACAACATTCACCCTACTTATTGAATGACTCAGTTACCCAGCTCTGTCAGGAGGAATGAGACAGCTCTGTCAGGAGGAAATGGACAACATTCACCCTACTTATTGAATGACTCAGTTACCCAGCTCTGTCAGGAGGAATGAGACAACATTCACCCTACTTATTGAATGACTCAGTTACCCAGCTCTGTCAGGAGGAATGAGACAACATTCACCCTACTTATTGAATGACTCAGTTACCCAGCTCTGTCAGGAGGAATGAATGACAACATTCAACATTCCTACTTATTGAATGACTCAGTTACCCAGCTCTGTCAGGAGGAATGAGACAACATTCACCCTACTTATTGAATGACTCAGTTACCCAGCTCTGTCAGGAGGAATGAGACAACATTCACCCTACTTATTGAATGACTCAGTTACCCAGCTCTGTCAGGAGGAATGAGACAACATTCACCCCCTACTTATTGAATGACTCAGTTACCCAGCTCTGTCAGGAGGAATGAGACAACATTCACCCTACTTATTGAATGACTCAGTTACCCAGCTCTGTCAGGAGGAATGAGACAACATTCACCCTACTTATTGAATGACTCAGTTACCCAGCTCTGTCAGGAGGAATGGACCAACATTCACCCTACTTATTGAATGACTCAGTTACCCAGCTCTGTCAGGAGGAATGAGCCAACATTCACCCTACTTATTGAATGACTCAGTTACCCAGCTCTGTCAGGAGGAATGAGCCAACATTCACCCTACTTATTGAATGACTCAGTTACCCAGCTCTGTCAGGAGGAATGGGACAACATTCACCCTACTTATTGAATGACTCAGTTACCCAGCTCTGTCAGGAGGAATGGACCAACATTCACCCTACTTATTGAATGACTCAGTTACCCAGCTCTGTCAGGAGGAATGAGACAACATTCACCCTACTTATTGAATGACTCAGTTACCCAGCTCTGTCAGGAGGAATGGGACAACATTCACCCTACTTATTGAATGACTCAGTTACCCAGCTCTGTCAGGAGGAATGAGACAACATTCACCCTACTTATTGAATGACTCAGTTACCCAGCTCTGTCAGGAGGAATGGGACAACATTCACCCTACTTATTGAATGACTCAGTTACCCAGCTCTGTCAGGAGGAATGAGACAACATTCACCCTACTTATTGAATGACTCAGTTACCCAGCTCTGTCAGGAGGAATGAGACAACATTCACCCTACTTATTGAATGACTCAGTTACCCAGCTCTGTCAGGAGGAATGGACCAACATTCACCCTACTTATTGAATGACTCAGTTACCCAGCTCTGTCAGGAGGAATGGGACAACATTCACCCTACTTATTGAATGACTCAGTTACCCAGCTCTGTCAGGAGGAATGGGCCAACATTCACCCTACTTATTGAATGACTCAGTTACCCAGCTCTGTCAGGAGGAATGAGACAACATTCACCCTACTTATTGAATGACTCAGTTACCCAGCTCTGTCAGGAGGAATGAGCCAACATTCACCCTACTTATTGAATGACTCAGTTACCCAGCTCTGTCAGGAGGAATGGGCCAACATTCACCCTACTTATTGAATGACTCAGTTACCCAGCTCTGTCAGGAGGAATGGACCAACATTCACCCTACTTATTGAATGACTCAGTTACCCAGCTCTGTCAGGAGGAATGAGACAACATTCACCCTACTTATTGAATGACTCAGTTACCCAGCTCTGTCAGGAGGAATCAGGAGACAACATTCACCCTACTTATTGAATGACTCAGTTACCCAGCTCTGTCAGGAGGAATGAGACAACATTCACCCTACTTATTGAATGACTCAGTTACCCAGCTCTGTCAGGAGGAATGAGACAACATTCACCCTACTTATTGAATGACTCAGTTACCCAGCTCTGTCAGGAGGAATGAGACAACATTCACCCTACTTATTGAATGACTCAGTTACCCAGCTCTGTCAGGAGGAATGAGACAACATTCACCCTACTTATTGAATGACTCAGTTACCCAGCTCTGTCAGGAGGAATGAGACAACATTCACCCTACTTATTGAATGACTCAGTTACCCAGCTCTGTCAGGAGGAATGAGACAACATTCACCCTACTTATTGAATGACTCAGTTACCCAGCTCTGTCAGGAGGAATGAGACAACATTCACCCTACTTATTGAATGACTCAGTTACCCAGCTCTGTCAGGAGGAATGAGACAACATTCACCCTACTTATTGAATGACTCAGTTACCCAGCTCTGTCAGGAGGAATGAGCCAACATTCACCCTACTTATTGAATGACTCAGTTACCCAGCTCTGTCAGGAGGAATGGGCCAACATTCACCCTACTTATTGAATGACTCAGTTACCCAGCTCTGTCAGGAGGAATGAGACAACATTCACCCTACTTATTGAATGACTCAGTTACCCAGCTCTGTCAGGAGGAATGAGACAACATTCACCCTACTTATTGAATGACTCAGTTACCCAGCTCTGTCAGGAGGAATGGAGCCAACATTCACCCTACTTATTGAATGACTCAGTTACCCAGCTCTGTCAGCCAACATTCACCCTACTTATTGAGGAATGAGACAACATTCACCCTACTTATTGAATGACTCAGTTACCCAGCTCTGTCAGGAGGAATGAGACAACATTCACCCTACTTATTGAATGACTCAGTTACCCAGCTCTGTCAGGAGGAATGAGACAACATTCACCCTACTTATTGAATGACTCAGTTACCCAGCTCTGTCAGGACTTATTGAAATGAGACAACATTCACCCTACTTATTGAATGACTCAGTTACCCAGCTCTGTCAGGAGGAATGAGCCAACATTCACCCTACTTATTGAATGACTCAGTTACCCAGCTCTGTCAGGAGGAATGAGACAACATTCACCCTACTTATTGAATGACTCAGTTACCCAGCTCTGTCAGGAGGAATGAGACAACATTCACCCTACTTATTGAATGACTCAGTTACCCAGCTCTGTCAGGAGGAATGGGCCAACATTCACCCTACTTATTGAATGACTCAGTTACCCAGCTCTGTCAGGAGGAATGGGCCAACATTCACCCTACTTATTGAATGACTCAGTTACCCAGCTCTGTCAGGAGGAATGAGACAACATTCACCCTACTTATTGAATGACTCAGTTACCCAGCTCTGTCAGGAGGAATGAGACAACATTCACCCTACTTATTGAATGACTCAGTTACCCAGCTCTGTCAGGAGGAATGGGACAACATTCACCCTACTTATTGAATGACTCAGTTACCCAGCTCTGTCAGGAGGAATGAGCCAACATTCACCCTACTTATTGAATGACTCAGTTACCCAGCTCTGTCAGGAGGAATGGACAACATTCACCCTACTTATTGAATGACTCAGTTACCCAGCTCTGTCAGGAGGAATGAGACAACATTCACCCTACTTATTGAATGACTCAGTTACCCAGCTCTGTCAGGAGGAATGAGACAACATTCACCCTACTTATTGAATGACTCAGTTACCCAGCTCTGTCAGGAGGAATGAGACAACATTCACCCTACTTATTGAATGACTCAGTTACCCAGCTCTGTCAGGAGGAATGAGCCAACATTCACCCTACTTATTGAATGACTCAGTTACCCAGCTCTGTCAGGAGGAATGAGACAACATTCACCCTACTTATTGAATGACTCAGTTACCCAGCTCTGTCAGGAGGAATGAGAGCTCCAACATTCACCCTACTTATTGAATGACTCAGTTACCCAGCTCTGTCAGGAGGAATGGGCCAACATTCACCCTACTTATTGAATGACTCAGTTACCCAGCTCTGTCAGGACCAACATTCACCCTACTTATTGAATGAGCTCTGTCAACATTCACCCTACTTATTGAATGACTCAGTTACCCAGCTCTGTCAGGAGGAATGAGCCAACATTCACCCTACTTATTGAATGACTCAGTTACCCAGCTCTGTCAGGAGGAATGAGCCAACATTCACCCTACTTACCCAGCTCTTGAATGACTCAGTTACCCAGCTCTGTCAGGAGGAATGAGCCAACATTCACCCTACTTATTGAATGACTCAGTTACCCAGCTCTGTCAGGAGGAATGAGACAACATTCACCCTACTTATTGAATGACTCAGTTACCCAGCTCTGTCCAACATTCACCCTACTTATTGAATGACTCAGTTACCCAGCTCTGTCAGGAGGAATGAGACAACATTCACCCTACTTATTGAATGACTCAGTTACCCAGCTCTGTCAGGAGGAATGAGACAACATTCACCCTACTTATTGAATGACTCAGTTACCCAGCTCTGTCAGGAGGAATGAGACAACATTCACCCTACTTATTGAATGACTCAGTTACCCAGCTCTGTCAGGAGGAATGAGCCAACATTCACCCTACTTATTGAATGACTCAGTTACCCAGCTCTGTCAGGAGGAATGAGACAACATTCACCCTACTTATTGAATGACTCAGTTACCCAGCTCTGTCAGGAGGAATGGGCCAACATTCACCCTACTTATTGAATGACTCAGTTACCCAGCTCTGTCAGGAGGAATGGGCCAACATTCACCCTACTTATTGAATGACTCAGTTACCCAGCTCTGTCAGGAGGAATGAGACAACATTCACCCTACTTATTGAATGACTCAGTTACCCAGCTCTGTCAGGAGGAATGAGACAACATTCACCCTACTTATTGAATGACTCAGTTACCCAGCTCTGTCAGGAGGAATGAGACAACATTCACCCTACTTATTGAATGACTCAGTTACCCAGCTCTGTCAGGAGGAATGAGACAACATTCACCCTACTTATTGAATGACTCAGTTACCCAGCTCTGTCAGGAGGAATGGGCCAACATTCACCCTACTTATTGAATGACTCAGTTACCCAGCTCTGTCAGGAGGAATGAGCCAACATTCACCCTACTTATTGAATGACTCAGTTACCCAGCTCTGTCAGGAGGAATGAGACAACATTCACCCTACTTATTGAATGACTCAGTTACCCAGCTCTGTCAGGAGGAATGGGACAACATTCACCCTACTTATTGAATGACTCAGTTACCCAGCTCTGTCAGGAGGAATGAGACAACATTCACCCTACTTATTGAATGACTCAGTTACCCAGCTCTGTCAGGAGGAATGAGCCAACATTCACCCTACTTATTGAATGACTCAGTTACCCAGCTCTGTCAGGAGGAATGAGCCAACATTCACCCTACTTATTGAATGACTCAGTTACCCAGCTCTGTCAGGAGGAATGGGCCAACATTCACCCTACTTATTGAATGACTCAGTTACCCAGCTCTGTCAGGAGGAATGAGCCAACATTCACCCTACTTATTGAATGACTCAGTTACCCAGCTCTGTCAGGAGGAATGAGCCAACATTCACCCTACTTATTGAATGACTCAGTTACCCAGCTCTGTCAGGAGGAATGAGACAACATTCACCCTACTTATTGAATGACTCAGTTACCCAGCTCTGTCAGGAGGAATGAGACCGCTCTGTCAACATTCACCCTACTTATTGAATGACTCAGTTACCCAGCTCTGTCAGGAGGAATGAGGCCAACATTCACCCTACTTATTGAATGACTCAGTTACCCAGCTCTGTCAGGAGGAATGAGCCAACATTCACCCTTATTGAATGACTCAGTTACCCAGCTCTGTGATGAGACAACATTCACCCTACTTATTGAATGACTCAGTTACCCAGCTCTGTCAGGAGGAATGAGCCAACATTCACCCTACTTATTGAATGACTCAGTTACCCAGCTCTGTCAGGAGGAATGGGCCAACATTCACCCCTTATTGAATGACATTCAACATTCCTACTTATTGAATGACTCAGTTACCCAGCTCTGTCAGGAGGAATGAGCCAACATTCACCCTACTTATTGAATGACTCAGTTACCCAGCTCTGTCAGGAGGAATGAGACAACATTCACCCTACTTATTGAATGACTCAGTTACCCAGCTCTGTCAGGAGGAATGAGACAACATTCACCCTACTTATTGAATGACTCAGTTACCCAGCTCTGTCAGGAGGAATGGACAACATTCACCCTACTTATTGAATGACTCAGTTACCCAGCTCTGTCAGGAGGAATGAGACAACATTCACCTACTTATTGAATGACTCAGTTACCCAGCTCTGTCAGGAGGAATGGGCCAACATTCACCCTACTTATTGAATGACTCAGTTACCCAGCTCTGTCAGGAGGAATGGGCCAACATTCACCCTACTTATTGAATGACTCAGTTACCCAGCTCTGTCAGGAGGAATGGGACAACATTCACCCTACTTATTGAATGACTCAGTTACCCAGCTCTGTCAGGAGGAATGAGACAACATTCACCCTACTTATTGAATGACTCAGTTACCCAGCTCTGTCAGGAGGAATGAGCCAACATTCACCCTACTTATTGAATGAGTCAGTTACCCAGCTCTGTCAGGAGGAATGGGACAACATTCACCCTACTTATTGAATGACTCAGTTACCCAGCTCTGTCAGGAGGAATGAGACAACATTCACCCTACTTATTGAATGACTCAGTTACCCAGCTCTGTCAGGAGGAATGGGACAACATTCACCCTACTTATTGAATGACTCAGTTACCCAGCTCTGTCAGGAGGAATGAGCCAACATTCACCCTACTTATTGAATGACTCAGTTACCCAGCTCTGTCAGGAGGAATGAGACCAACATTCACCCTACTTATTGAATGACTCAGTTACCCAGCTCTGTCAGGAGGAATGGGACAACATTCACCCTACTTATTGAATGACTCAGTTACCCAGCTCTGTCAGGAGGAATGGGACAACATTCACCCTACTTATTGAATGACTCAGTTACCCAGCTCTGTCAGGAGGAATGAGACAACATTCACCCTACTTATTGAATGACTCAGTTACCCAGCTCTGTCAGGAGGAATGGGACAACATTCACCCTACTTATTGAATGACTCAGTTACCCAGCTCTGTCAGGAGGAATGAGCCAACATTCACCCTACTTATTGAATGACTCAGTTACCCAGCTCTGTCAGGAGGAATGAGCCAACATTCACCTACTTATTGAATGACTCAGTTACCCAGCTCTGTCAGGAGGAATGGGACAACATTCACCCTACTTATTGAATGACTCAGTTACCCAGCTCTGTCAGGAGGAATGAGACAACATTCACCCTACTTATTGAATGACTCAGTTACCCAGCTCTGTCAGGAGGAATGAGCCAACATTCACCATACTTATTGAATGACTCAGTTACCCAGCTCTGTCAGGAGGAATGGGCCAACATTCACCCTACTTATTGAATGACTCAGTTACCCAGCTCTGTCAGGAGGAATGAGCCAACATTCACCCTACTTATTGAATGACTCAGTTACCCAGCTCTGTCAGGAGGAATGGGCCAACATTCACCCTACTTATTGAATGACTCAGTTACCCAGCTCTGTCAGGAGGAATGGGCCAACATTCACCCTACTTATTGAATGACTCAGTTACCCAGCTCTGTCAGGAGGAATGAGCCAACATTCACCCTACTTATTGAATGACTCAGTTACCCAGCTCTGTCAGGAGGAATGAGCCAACATTCATCCTACTTATTGAATGACTCAGTTACCCAGCTCTGTCAGGAGGAATGAGCCAACATTCACCCTACTTATTGAATGACTCAGTTACCCAGCTCTGTCAGGAGGAATGAGACAACATTCACCCTACTTATTGAATGACTCAGTTACCCAGCTCTGTCAGGAGGAATGGGCCAACATTCACCCTACTTATTGAATGACTCAGTTACCCAGCTCTGTCAGGAGGAATGAGACAACATTCACCCTACTTATTGAATGACTCAGTTACCCAGCTCTGTCAGGAGGAATGAGCCAACATTCACCCTACTTATTGAATGACTCAGTTACCCAGCTCTGTCAGGAGGAATGAGCCAACATTCACCCTACTTATTGAATGACTCAGTTACCCAGCTCTGTCAGGAGGAATGAGACAACATTCACCCTACTTATTGAATGACTCAGTTACCCAGCTCTGTCAGGAGGAATGGGCCAACATTCACCCTACTTATTGAATGACTCAGTTACCCAGCTCTGTCAGGAGGAATGGGCCAACATTCACCCTACTTATTGAATGACTCAGTTACCCAGCTCTGTCAGGAGGAATGAGCCAACATTCACCCTACTTATTGAATGACTCAGTTACCCAGCTCTGTCAGGAGGAATGAGACAACATTCACCCTACTTATTGAATGACTCAGTTACCCAGCTCTGTCAGGAGGAATGAGACAACATTCACCCTACTTATTGAATGACTCAGTTACCCAGCTCTGTCAGGAGGAATGAGACAACATTCACCCTACTTATTGAATGACTCAGTTACCCAGCTCTGTCAGGAGGAATGAGACAACATTCACCCTACTTATTGAATGACTCAGTTACCCAGCTCTGTCAGGAGGAATGACTCAGCAGGAGGAATGGGACAACATTCACCCTACTTATTGAATGACTCAGTTACCCAGCTCTGTCAGGAGGAATGAGACAACATTCACCCTACTTATTGAATGACTCAGTTACCCAGCTCTGTCAGGAGGAATGGGCCAACATTCACCCTACTTATTGAATGACTCAGTTACCCAGCTCTGTCAGGAGGAATGGGACAACATTCACCCTACTTATTGAATGACTCAGTTACCCAGCTCTGTCAGGAGGAATGGGACAACATTCACCCTACTTATTGAATGACTCAGTTACTCCAGCTCTGTCAGCTCTGAGGAATGAGCCAACATTCACCCTACTTATTGAATGACTCAGTTACCCAGCTCTGTCAGGAGGAATGGGACAACATTCACCCTACTTATTGAATGACTCAGTTACCCAGCTCTGTCAGGAGGAATGAGACAACATTCACCCTACTTATTGAATGACTCAGTTACCCAGCTCTGTCAGGAGGAATGAGACAACATTCACCCTACTTATTGAATGACTCAGTTACCCAGCTCTGTCAGGAGGAATGAGCCAACATTCACCCTACTTATTGAATGACTCAGTTACCCAGCTCTGTCAGGAGGAATGAGACAACATTCACCCTACTTATTGAATGACTCAGTTACCCAGCTCTGTCAGGAGGAATGAGACAACATTCACCCTACTTATTGAATGACTCAGTTACCCAGCTCTGTCAGGAGGAATGAGACAACATTCACCCTACTTATTGAATGACTCAGTTACCCAGCTCTGTCAGGAGGAATGGGCCAACATTCACCCTACTTATTGAATGACTCAGTTACCCAGCTCTGTCAGGAGGAATGGGCCAACATTCACCCTACTTATTGAATGACTCAGTTACCCAGCTCTGTCAGGAGGAATGGGCCAACATTCACCCTACTTATTGAATGACTCAGTTACCCAGCTCTGTCAGGAGGAATGGGCCAACATTCACCCTACTTATTGAATGACTCAGTTACCCAGCTCTGTCAGGAGGAATGGGCCAACATTCACCCTACTTATTGAATGACTCAGTTACCCAGCTCTGTCAGGAGGAATGAGCCAACATTCACCCTACTTATTGAATGACTCAGTTACCCAGCTCTGTCAGGAGGAATGGGACAACATTCACCCTACTTATTGAATGACTCAGTTACCCAGCTCTGTCAGGAGGAATGAGCCAACATTCACCCTACTTATTGAATGACTCAGTTAGCTCTGTCAGGAGGAATACCAGTTACCCAGCTCTGTCAGGAGGAATGAGCCAACATTCACCCTACTTATTGAATGACTCAGTTACCCAGCTCTGTCAGGAGGAAGGCCAACATTCACCCTACTTATTGAATGACTCAGTTACCCAGCTCTGTCAGGAGGAATGGGCCAACATTCACCCTACTTATTGAATGACTCAGTTACCCAGCTCTGTCAGGAGGAATGGGCCAACATTCACCCTACTTATTGAATGACTCAGTTACCCAGCTCTGTCAGGAGGAATGAGCCAACATTCACCTACTTATTGAATGACTCAGTTACCCAGCTCTGTCAGGAGGAATGTCTTATTGAATGACTCAGTTAGGCTCTGTCAGGGAATGAGACAACATTCACCCTACTTATTGAATGACTCAGTTACCCAGCTCTGTCAGGAGGAATGGGCCAACATTCACCCTACTTATTGAATGACTCAGTTACCCAGCTCTGTCAGGAGGAATGAGCCAACATTCACCCTACTTATTGAATGAGCTCTGTCACTTATTGAATGACTCAGTTACCCAGCTCTGTCAGGAGGAATGGGCCAACATTCACCCTACTTATTGAATGACTCAGTTACCCAGCTCTGTCAGGAGGAATGGGCCAACATTCACCCTACTTATTGAATGACTCAGTTACCCAGCTCTGTCAGGAGGAATGGGACAACATTCACCTACTTATTGAATGACTCAGTTACCCAGCTCTGTCAGGAGGAATGAGACAACATTCACCCTACTTATTGAATGACTCAGTTACCCAGCTCTGTCAGGAGGAATGAGCCAACATTCACCCTACTTATTGAATGAGTCAGTTACCCAGCTCTGTCAGGAGGAATGGGCCAACATTCACCCCTACTTATTGAATGACTCAGTTACCCAGCTCTGTCAGGAGGAATGGGACAACATTCACCCTACTTATTGAATGACTCAGTTACCCAGCTCTGTCAGGAGGAATGGGACAACATTCACCCTACTTATTGAATGACTCAGTTACCCAGCTCTGTCAGGAGGAATGAGCCAACATTCACCCTACTTATTGAATGACTCAGTTACCCAGCTCTGTCAGGAGGAATGGACCAACATTCACCCTACTTATTGAATGACTCAGTTACCCAGCTCTGTCAGGAGGAATGGGACAACATTCACCCTACTTATTGAATGACTCAGTTACCCAGCTCTGTCAGGAGGAATGAGACAACATTCACCCTACTTATTGAATGACTCAGTTACCCAGCTCTGTCAGGAGGAATGAGACAACATTCACCCTACTTATTGAATGACTCAGTTACCCAGCTCTGTCAGGAGGAATGGACCAACATTCACCCTACTTATTGAATGACTCAGTTACCCAGCTCTGTCAGGAATGAGCCAACATTCACCATACTTATTGAATGACTCAGTTACCCAGCTCTATTGAATGAGCCAACATTCACCCTACTTATTGAATACTCAGTTACCCAGCTCTGTCAGGAGGAATGGGACAACATTCACCCTACTTATTGAATGACTCAGTTACCCAGCTCTGTCAGGAGGAATGAGACAACATTCACCCTACTTATTGAATGACTCAGTTACCCAGCTCTGTCAGGAGGAATGAGACAACATTCACTATACTTATTGAATGACTCAGTTACCCAGCTCTGTCAGGAGGAATGGGCCAACATTCACCCTACTTATTGAATGACTCAGTTACCCAGCTCTGTCAGGAGGAATGGGCCAACATTCACCCTACTTATTGAATGACTCAGTTACCCAGCTCTGTCAGGAGGAATGGGCCAACATTCACCCTACTTATTGAATGACTCAGTTACCCAGCTCTGTCAGGAGGAATGGGCCAACATTCACCCTACTTATTGAATGACTCAGTTACCCAGCTCTGTCAGGAGGAATGAGACAACATTCACCCTACTTATTGAATGACTCAGTTACCCAGCTCTGTCAGGAGGAATGAGCCAACATTCACCCTACTTATTGAATGACTCAGTTACCCAGCTCTGTCAGGAGGAATGGAGACAACATTCACCCTACTTATTGAATGACTCAGTTACCCAGCTCTGTCAGGAGGAATGAGACAACATTCACCCTACTTATTGAATGACTCAGTTACCCAGCTCTGTCAGGAGGAATGGGCCAACATTCACCCTACTTATTGAATGACTCAGTTACCCAGCTCTGTCAGGAGGAATGAGCCAACATTCACCCTACTTATTGAATGACTCAGTTACCCAGCTCTGTCAGGAGGAATGAGCCAACATTCACCCTACTTATTGAATGACTCAGTTACCCAGCTCTGTCAGGAGGAATGAGACAACATTCACCCTACTTATTGAATGACTCAGTTACCCAGCTCTGTCAGGAGGAATGGGACAACATTCACCCTACTTATTGAATGACTCAGTTACCCAGCTCTGTCAGGAGGAATGGGACAACATTCACCCTACTTATTGAATGACTCAGTTACCCAGCTCTGTCAGGAGGAATGGACCAACATTCACCCTACTTATTGAATGACTCAGTTACCCAGCTCTGTCAGGAGGAATGGACCAACATTCACCCTACTTATTGAATGACTCAGTTACCCAGCTCTGTCAGGAGGAATGAGCCAACATTCACCCTACTTATTGAATGACTCAGTTACCCAGCTCTGTCAGGAGGAATGAGACAACATTCACCCCTACTTATTGAATGACTCAGTTACCCAGCTCTGTCAGGAGGAATGAGCCAACATTCACCCTACTTATTGAATGACTCAGTTACCCAGCTCTGTCAGGAGGAATGGGCCAACATTCACCCTACTTATTGAATGAGTCAGTTACCCAGCTCTGTCAGGAGGAATGAGACAACATTCACCCTACTTATTGAATGACTCAGTTACTCCAGCTCTGTCAGGAGGAATGAGACAACATTCACCCTACTTATTGAATGACTCAGTTACCCAGCTCTGTCAGGAGGAATGGGACAACATTCACCCTACTTATTGAATGACTCAGTTACCCAGCTCTGTCAGGAGGAATGGGCCAACATTCACCTACTTATTGAATGACTCAACCCATCAGGAGGAATCAACATTCCTACTTATTGATGACTCAGTTACCCAGCTCTGTCAGGAGGAATGGGCCAACATTCACCCTACTTATTGAATGACTCAGTTACCCAGCTCTGTCAGGAGGAATGGGCCAACATTCACCCTACTTATTGAATGACTCAGGTACCCAGCTCTGTCAGGAGGAATGAGACAACATTCACCCTACTTATTGAATAGCTCAGTTACCCAGCTCTGTCAGGAGGAATGGACCAACATTCACCCTACTTATTGAATGACTCAGTTACCCAGCTCTGTAAGGAGGAATGAGCCAAGCATTCACCCTACTTATTGAATGACTCAGTTACCCAGCTCTGTCCAGGAGGAATGAGACAACATTCACCCTACTTATTGAATGACTCAGTTGCAGCTCTGTCAGGAGGAATGAGACAACATTCACCTACTTATTGAATGACTCAGTTACCCAGCTCTGTCAGGAGGGAATGAGCCAACATTCACCCTACTTATTGAATGACTCAGTTACCCAGCTCTGTCAGGGAGGAATGAGACAACATTCACCTACTTATATAATGACTTTCAGTTACCCAGCTCTGTCCCGGGAGGAATGGGACAACATTCACCCTACTTACTCTTGAATGACTCAGTTACCCAGCTCTGTCAGGAGAATGAGACAACATTCACCCTACTTATTGAATGACTCAGTTACCCAGCTCTGTCAGGAGGAATGAGTCAACATTCCTCCCCTACTTATTGAATGACTCAGTTACCCAGCTCTGTCAGGAGGAATGGAGCCCAACATTCACCCTACTTATTGAATGACTCAGTTACCCAGCTCTGTCAGGAGGAATGGGCCAACATTCACCTACTTATTGAATGACTCAGTTACCCAGCTCATCAGGAGGAATGAGCCCAGCTTATTCACCCTACTTATTGAATGACTCAGTTACCCAGCTCTGTCAGGAGGAATGGGACTTATTCACCCTACTTATTGAATTGAGCTCAGTTACCCATGTCAGGAGGAATGGGACAACATTCACTATTGAATGACTCAGTTACCCAGCTCTCCAGGAGAGATGGGCCAACATTCACCCTACTTATTGAATGACTCAGTTACCCAGCTCTGTCCAGGAGGAATGAGCCAACATTCACCCCTACTTATTGAATGACTCAGTTACCCAGCTCTGTCAGGAGGAATGGGCCAACATTCACCCTACTTATTGAATGACTCAGTTACCCAGCTCTGTCAGGAGGAATGGGCCAACATTCACACCCTACTAGACCAGATGACTCAGTTTACCCAGCTCTGTCAGGAGGAATGAGACCCAACATTCACCTCCCTTATTAGATGACTCAGTTACCCAGCTCTGTCAGGAGGAATGACCAACATTCACCCTACTTATTGAATGACTCAGTTACCAGCTCTGTCAGGAGGAATGGGTAAATTCACCCCTACTTGTTGAATGACTCAGTTACCCCAGCTCTGTCAGGAGGAATGAGACAACATTCACCCTACTTATTGAATGACTCAGTTACCCAGCTCTGTCAGGAGGAATGGGACAACATTCACCCTACTTATTGAATGACTCAGTTACCCAGCTCTGTCAGGAGGAATGAGACAACATTCACCCTACTTATTGAATGACTCAGTTACCCAGCTCTGTCAGGAGAATGGACCAACATTCACCCTATGACCAGATGACTCAGTTACCCAGCTCTGTCAGGAGGAATGAGACAACATTCACCTACTTATTGAATGACTCAGTTACCCAGCTCTGTCAGGAGGAATGAGCCAACATTCACCCTACTTATTGAATGACTCAGTTACCCAGCTCTGTCAGGAGGAATGGGCCCAACATTCACCCTACTTATTGAATGACTCAGTTACCCAGCTCTATCAGGAGGAATGAGACAACATTCACCCTTATTACTTATTGAATGGGCCAACTCAGTTACCCAGCTCTGTCAGGAGGAATGGACCAACATTCACCTACTTATTAGACAAACTCATTTACCCAGCTCTGTCCAGGAGGAATGGACCAACATTCACCCTACTTAGGAGAATGACTCAGTTCACCCCAGCTCTATCAGGAGGAATGGACAACATTCACCCTACTTATTGAATGACTCAGTTACCCAGCTCTGTCAGGGAGAATGGATTAACATTCACCCTACTTATTGAATGACTCAGTTACCCAGCTCTGTCAGGAGGAATGGACAACATTCACCCCTACTTATTGAATGACTCAGTTACCCAGCTCTGTCCAGGAGAATGGGACAACATTCACCCTATAGTGAATGACTCAGTTACCCAGCTCTGTCCAGGAGGAATGAGACAACTTATTCACCTACTTATTGAATGACTCAGTTACCCAGCTCTGTCAGGAGGGAATGAGACAACATTCACCTACTTACCCAGCTATGAATGACTCAGTTACCCAGCTCTGTCAGGAGAATGAGCCAACATTCACCCTACTTATTGAATGACTCAGTTACCCAGCTCTGTCAGGAGGAATGAGCCAACATTCACCCTACTTATTGAATGACTCAGTTACTCCAGCTCTGTCAGGAGGAATGAGCCAACATTCACCCTACTTATTGAATGACTCAGTTACCCTGCTCTGTCAGGAGGAATGGGCCAACATTCACCCACTGTGAATGACTCAGTTACCCAGCTCTGTCAGGAGGAATGGACCAACATTCACCCTACTTATTGAATGACTCAGTTACCCAGCTCTGTCAGGAGGAATGAGACAACATTCACCCTACTTATTGAATGACTCAGTTACCCAGCTCTGTCAGGAGGAATGGGCCAACATTCACTACTTATTGAATGACTCAGTTACCCAGCTCTGTCAGGAGGAATGAGCCAACATTCACCCCTACTTATTGAATGACTCAGTTACCCAGCTCTGTCAGGAGGAATGAGACAACATTCACCCTACTTATTGAATGACTCAGTTACCCAGCTCTGTCAGGAGGAATGGGCCAACATTCACCTACTTATTGAATGACTCAGTTACCCAGCTCTGTCAGGAATGAGCCAACATTCCACCCCTACTTATTGAATGACTCAGTTACCCAGCTCTGTCAGGAGGAATGAGACAACATTCACCCTACTTATTGAATGACTCAGTTACCCAGCTCTGTCAGGAGGAATGAGCCAACATTCACCCTACTTATTGAATGACTCAGTTACCCAGCTCTGTCAGGAGGAATGGGCCAACATTCACCCTACTTATTGAATGACTCAGTTACCCAGCTCTGTCAGGAGGAATGGGCCAACATTCACCCTACTTATTGAATGACTCAGTTACCCAGCTCTGTCAGGAGGAATGAGCCAACATTCACCCTACTTATTGAATGACTCAGTTACCCAGCTCTGTCAGGAGGAATGAGCCAACATTCACCCTACTTATTGAATGACTCAGTTACCCAGCTCTGTCAGGAGGAATGGGCCAACATTCACCCTACTTATTGAATGACTCAGTTACCCAGCTCTGTCAGGAGGAATGGGCCAACATTCACCCTACTTATTGAATGACTCAGTTACCCAGCTCTGTCAGGAGGAATGAGACAACATTCACCCTACTTATTGAATGACTCAGTTACCCAGCTCTGTCAGGAGGAATGAGACAACATTCACCCTACTTATTGAATGACTCAGTTACCCAGCTCTGTCAGGAGGAATGAGCCAACATTCACCCTACTTATTGAATGACTCAGTTACCCAGCTCTGTCAGGAGGAATGAGACAACATTCACCCTACTTATTGAATGACTCAGTTACCCAGCTCTGTCAGGAGGAATGAGACAACATTCACCCTACTTATTGAATGACTCAGTTACCCAGCTCTGTCAGGAGGAATGGGCCAACATTCACCCTACTTATTGAATGACTCAGTTACCCAGCTCTGTCAGGAGGAATGGGCCAACATTCACCCTACTTATTGAATGACTCAGTTACCCAGCTCTGTCAGGAGGAATGAGCCAACATTCACCCTACTTATTGAATGACTCAGTTACCCAGCTCTGTCAGGAGGAATGAGACAACATTCACCCTACTTATTGAATGACTCAGTTACCCAGCTCTGTCAGGAGGAATGGGCCAACATTCACCTACTTATTGAATGACTCAGTTACCCAGCTCTGTCAGGAGGAATGAGACAACATTCACCCTACTTATTGAATGACTCAGTTACCCAGCTCTGTCAGGAGGAATGAGCCAACATTCACCCTACTTATTGAATGACTCAGTTACCCAGCTCTGTCAGGAGGAATGGGCCAACATTCACCCTACTTATTGAATGACTCAGTTACCCAGCTCTGCCAGGAGGAATGGGTCAACATTCACCCTACTTATTGAATGACTCAGTTACCCAGCTCTGTCAGGAGTGAATGAGCCAACATTCACCTACTTATTGAATGACTCAGTTACCCAGCTCTGTCAGGAGAATGGGCCAACATTCACCCTACTTATTGAATGACTCAGTTACCCAGCTCTGCCAGGAGGAATGGGTCAACATTCACCCTACTTATTGAATGACTCAGTTACCCAGCTCTGTCAGGAGGAATGGGCCAACATTCACCCTACTTATTGAATGACTCAGTTACCCAGCTCTGCCAGGAGGAATGGGTCAACATTCACCCTACTATTGAATGACTCAGTTACTCCAGCTCTGTCAGGAGGAATGGACCAACATTCACCCTACTTATTGAATGACTCAGTTACCCAGCTCTGTCAGGAGGAATGGACCAACATTCACCCTACTTATTGAATAACTCAGTTACCCAGCTCTGTCAGGAGGAATGGACCAACATTCACCCTACTTATTGAATGACTCAGTTACCCAGCTCTGTCAGGAGGAATGGGACAACATTCACCCTACTTATTGAATGACAGTTACCCAGCTCTGTCAGAGGAAATGGACCAACATTCCAGCTAGCTCTGTCAGGAGGAATGAGACAACATTCACCCCTACTTATTGAATGACTCAGTTACCCAGCTCTGTCAGGAGGAATTGGCCAACATTCACCCTACTTATTGAATGACTCAGTTACCCAGCTCTGTCAGGAGGAATGGACCAACATTCACCCTACTTATTGAATGACTCAGTTACCCAGCTCTGTCAGGAGGAATGGGCCAACATTCACCCTACTTATTGAATGACTCAGTTACCCAGCTCTGTCAGGAGGAATGAGCCAACATTCACCCTACTTATTGAATGACTCAGTTACCCAGCTCTGTCAGGAGAATGAGACAACATTCACCCTACTTATTGAATGACTCAGTTACCCAGCTCTGTCAGGAGGAATGGGCCAACATTCACCCTACTTATTGAATGACTCAGTTACCCAGCTCTGTCAGGAGGAATGAGACAACATTCACCCTACTTATTGAATGACTCAGTTACCCAGCTCTGTCAGGAGGAATGAGACAACATTCACCATACTTATTGAATGACTCAGTTACCCAGCTCTGTCAGGAGGAATGAGCCAACATTCACCCTCTTATTGAATGACTCAGTTACCCAGCTCTGTCAGGAGGAATGGACCAACATTCACCCTACTTATTGAATCACGCTTGTGGAAGGCCACCTGAATCATTTGACCCAAGTTAAACAATTTAAAGGCAATGCTACCAAATACTAATTGAGTGTACGTAAACTTCTGACCCAGTGGGAATGTGATGAAAGAAATTAAAGCTGAAATAAATAATTGTCTCTACAATTATTCTGACATTTCACATTCTTAAAATAAAGTGGTGATCCTAAACGACCTAAAACAGAATTTTTACTCTGATTAAATGTCATGAATTTTGAAAATCTGAGCTTAATTGTATTTGGCTAGAACACACTGCTGCACGGGTTTGCTTTGCAAATGAGGCTACATTTTCTGCTAGGGTGCCTCTAGGTTACATGTTCTGCTAGGCTACCTCTAGGTTACATGTTCTGCCAGGCTGCCTCTAAGGGTACATGTTCTGCTAGGGTGCCTCTAAGGTACATGTTCTGCTATGAGTGCCTCTAAAGGGTACATGTTCTGCTAGGGTACCTCTGGGTATGTTCTGCTAGGGTGCCTCTAAAGGTTTATGTTCTGCTAGGGTGCCTCTAAGGTTACATGTTCTGCTAGGCTGCCTCTAGAGGGTACATGTTCTGCTATAGGCTGCCTCTGAGGTGCATGTTCTGCTAGGCTGCCTCTAAGGGTACATGTTCTGCTAGGGTGCCTCTAAAGGTACATGTTCTGCCAAGTGCCTCTAGGTTATGTTCTGCCAGGGTGCCTCTAGGTACATGTTCTGCTAGAGCTGCCTCTAAAGGGTACATGTTCTGCTAGGCTGCCTCTAAGGGTACATGTTCTGCTAGGCACACTCTAAGGTACATGTTCTGCCAGGCTGCCTCCTAGGGTACATGTTCTGCCAGGCTGCCTCCTAAGGGTACATGTTCTGCTAGGGCCGCCCTCTAAGGGCAGTACATGTTCTGCCAGGC
>NW_026290136.1:0-4381 GCF_023373465.1 Oncorhynchus keta
TTTAGTTGTTGAGACCAGTGGAAATAACTTAGCATAAAGCCCCCGCACATATTGTTACTTTTTAGTTGTTGAGACCAGTGGAAATAACTTAGCATAAAGCCTCCCGCAACATTGTTACTTTTTTAGTTGTTGAGACCAGTGGAAATAACTTAGCATAAAGCCTCCCGCAACATTGTAACTTTTTTAGTTGTTGAGACCAGTGGAAATAACTTAGCATAAAGCCTCCCGCAACATTGTAACTTTTTTTAGTTGTTGAGACCAGTGGAAATAACTTAGCATAAAGCCTCCCGCAACATTGTAACTTTTTTAGTTGTTGAGACCAGTGGAAATAACTTAGCATAAAGCCTCCCGCAACATTGTAACTTTTTTAGTTGTTGAGACCAGTGGAAATAACTTAGCATAAAGCCTCCCGCAACATTGTAACTTTTTTAGTTGTTGAGACCAGTGGAAATAACTTAGCATAAAGCCTCCGCAACATTGTAACTTTTTTTAGTTGTTGAGACCAGTGGAAATAACTTAGCATAAAGCCTCCCGCAACATTGTAACTTTTTTAGTTGTTGAGACCAGTGGAAATAACTTAGCATAAAGCCTCCCGCAACATTGTAACTTTTTTAGTTGTTGAGACCAGTGGAAATAACTTAGCATAAAGCCCCCCGCAACATTGTAACTTTTTTTAGTTGTTGAGACCAGTGGAAATAACTTAGCATAAAGCCACCCGCAACATTGTAACTTTTTTTAGTTGTTGAGACCAGTGGAAATAACTTAGCATAAAGCCCCCCGCAACATTGTAACTTTTTTTAGTTGTTGAGACCAGTGGAAATAACTTAGCATAAAGCCCCCCGCAACATTGTAACTTTTTTTAGTTGTTGAGACCAGTGGAAATAACTTAGCATAAAGCCCCCCGCAACATTGTAACTTTTTTTAGTTGTTGAGACCAGTGGAAATAACTTAGCATAAAGCCCCCGCAACATTGTAACTTTTTTTAGTTGTTGAGACCAGTGGAAATAACTTAGCATAAAGCCTCCCGCAACATTGTAACTTTTTTTAGTTGTTGAGACCAGTGGAAATAACTTAGCATAAAGCCCCCCGCAACATTGTAACTTTTTTTAGTTGTTGAGACCAGTGGAAATAACTTAGCATAAAGCCCCCCGCAACATTGTAACTTTTTTTAGTTGTTGAGACCAGTGGAAATAACTTAGCATAAAGCCCCCGCAACATTGTAACTTTTTTAGTTGTTGAGACCAGTGGAAATAACTTAGCATAAAGCCTCCCGCAACATTGTAACTTTTTTTAGTTGTTGAGACCAGTGGAAATAACTTAGCATAAAGCCCCCCGCAACATTGTAACTTTTTTAGTTGTTGAGACCAGTGGAAATAACTTAGCATAAAGCCCCCGCAACATTGTAACTTTTTTTAGTTGTTGAGACCAGTGGAAATAACTTAGCATAAAGCCCCCGCAACATTGTAACTTTTTTAGTTGTTGAGACCAGTGGAAATAACTTAGCATAAAGCCCCCCGCAACATTGTAACTTTTTTTAGTTGTTGAGACCAGTGGAAATAACTTAGCATAAAGCCCCCGCAACATTGTAACTTTTTTAGTTGTTGAGACCAGTGGAAATAACTTAGCATAAAGCCCCCGCAACATTGTAACTTTTTTAGTTGTTGAGACCAGTGGAAATAACTTAGCATAAAGCCCCCGCAACATTGTAACTTTTTTAGTTGTTGAGACCAGTGGAAATAACTTAGCATAAAGCCTCCCGCAACATTGTAACTTTTTTTAGTTGTTGAGACCAGTGGAAATAACTTAGCATAAAGCCTCCCGCAACATTGTAACTTTTTTAGTTGTTGAGACCAGTGGAAATAACTTAGCATAAAGCCCCCGCAACATTGTAACTTTTTTAGTTGTTGAGACCAGTGGAAATAACTTAGCATAAAGCCCCCGCAACATTGTAACTTTTTTAGTTGTTGAGACCAGTGGAAATAACTTAGCATAAAGCCTCCCGCAACATTGTAACTTTTTTAGTTGTTGAGACCAGTGGAAATAACTTAGCATAAAGCCTCCCGCAACATTGTAACTTTTTTAGTTGTTGAGACCAGTGGAAATAACTTAGCATAAAGCCACCCGCAACATTGTAACTTTTTTAGTTGTTGAGACCAGTGGAAATAACTTAGCATAAAGCCCCCGCAACATTGTAACTTTTTTAGTTGTTGAGACCAGTGGAAATAACTTAGCATAAAGCCCCCGCAACATTGTAACTTTTTTTAGTTGTTGAGACCAGTGGAAATAACTTAGCATAAAGCCCCCGCAACATTGTAACTTTTTTTAGTTGTTGAGACCAGTGGAAATAACTTAGCATAAAGCCCCCGCAACATTGTAACTTTTTTTAGTTGTTGAGACCAGTGGAAATAACTTAGCATAAAGCCCCCGCAACATTGTAACTTTTTTTAGTTGTTGAGACCAGTGGAAATAACTTAGCATAAAGCCACCCGCAACATTGTAACTTTTTTAGTTGTTGAGACCAGTGGAAATAACTTAGCATAAAGCCCCCGCAACATTGTAACTTTTTTAGTTGTTGAGACCAGTGGAAATAACTTAGCATAAAGCCCCCGCAACATTGTAACTTTTTTAGTTGTTGAGACCAGTGGAAATAACTTAGCATAAAGCCCCCGCAACATTGTAACTTTTTTTAGTTGTTGAGACCAGTGGAAATAACTTAGCATAAAGCCCCCGCAACATTGTAACTTTTTTTAGTTGTTGAGACCAGTGGAAATAACTTAGCATAAAGCCACCCGCAACATTGTAACTTTTTTAGTTGTTGAGACCAGTGGAAATAACTTAGCATAAAGCCCCCGCAACATTGTAACTTTTTTAGTTGTTGAGACCAGTGGAAATAACTTAGCATAAAGCCCCCGCAACATTGTAACTTTTTTTAGTTGTTGAGACCAGTGGAAATAACTTAGCATAAAGCCCCCGCAACATTGTAACTTTTTTAGTTGTTGAGACCAGTGGAAATAACTTAGCATAAAGCCCCCGCAACATTGTAACTTTTTTAGTTGTTGAGACCAGTGGAAATAACTTAGCATAAAGCCCCCGCAACATTGTAACTTTTTTAGTTGTTGAGACCAGTGGAAATAACTTAGCATAAAGCCCCCGCAACATTGTAACTTTTTTAGTTGTTGAGACCAGTGGAAATAACTTAGCATAAAGCCACCCGCAACATTGTAACTTTTTTAGTTGTTGAGACCAGTGGAAATAACTTAGCATAAAGCCCCCGCAACATTGTAACTTTTTTAGTTGTTGAGACCAGTGGAAATAACTTAGCATAAAGCCTCCCGCAACATTGTAACTTTTTTAGTTGTTGAGACCAGTGGAAATAACTTAGCATAAAGCCACCCGCAACATTGTAACTTTTTTAGTTGTTGAGACCAGTGGAAATAACTTAGCATAAAGCCCCCGCAACATTGTAACTTTTTTAGTTGTTGAGACCAGTGGAAATAACTTAGCATAAAGCCTCCCGCAACATTGTAACTTTTTTAGTTGTTGAGACCAGTGGAAATAACTTAGCATAAAGCCCCCGCAACATTGTAACTTTTTTTAGTTGTTGAGACCAGTGGAAATAACTTAGCATAAAGCCCCCGCAACATTGTAACTTTTTTAGTTGTTGAGACCAGTGGAAATAACTTAGCATAAAGCCCCCGCAACATTGTAACTTTTTTAGTTGTTGAGACCAGTGGAAATAACTTAGCATAAAGCCTCCCGCAACATTGTAACTTTTTTAGTTGTTGAGACCAGTGGAAATAACTTAGCATAAAGCCCCCGCAACATTGTAACTTTTTTAGTTGTTGAGACCAGTGGAAATAACTTAGCATAAAGCCACCCGCAACATTGTAACTTTTTTAGTTGTTGAGACCAGTGGAAATAACTTAGCATAAAGCCCCCGCAACATTGTAACTTTTTTAGTTGTTGAGACCAGTGGAAATAACTTAGCATAAAGCCCCCGCAACATTGTAACTTTTTTAGTTGTTGAGACCAGTGGAAATAACTTAGCATAAAGCCTCCCGCAACATTGTAACTTTTTTAGTTGTTGAGACCAGTGGAAATAACTTAGCATAAAGCCACCCAACATTGTAACTTTTTTTTAGTTGTTGAGACCAGTGGAAATAACTTAGCATAAAGCCCCCCGCAACATTGTAACTTTTTTTAGTTGTTGAGACCAGTGGAAATAACTTAGCATAAAGCCTCCCGCAACATTGTAACTTTTTTAGTTGTTGAGACCAGTGGAAATAACTCTAGCATAAAGCCTCCGCAACATTGTAACTTTTTTTAGTTGTTGAGACCAGTGGAAATAACTTAGCATAAAGCCACCCGCAACATTGTAACT